>NW_022310353.1:0-5824 GCF_002776525.5 Piliocolobus tephrosceles
CAGAAACATTCCTTTAAACTGGGCTTTGAGTGCCTTGCTACTGATAATTGAGAATGGGAAAGGCCAGCATTCTTATTTTCTCCTCATGTTTTGGGTGGTGAGCAGTAGGGTTTGGAAGTGACTGCTTTACAATCATTTGGGAGCTTCAGGGTATATGTACTTTCCATATACAGTTTGTTTCTGAATCTTTTATTTTTGTCCTTTTTGTGAAAATATGGACGGATTAAAGAACACTTTTTCATTAACGTTAAGAAAAGCATGTTACTACATGTTTCACATCTTAGGTTTTTAACAGCATTATGGCAGGGCTTTACTATTTTAAAGAGCTCTTAGAAGTTGAAAAAGACTACCCTGTAAAAAATGGCAGAAGTGGCCAGTTATGGTGGCTCACGCCTATAATCCCAGCACTTTGGGAGGTCGAGTTGGGTGGATCACCTGAGGTCAGGAGTTTGAGACCAGCCTAGGCAACATGGTGAAACTCTATCTCTACTAAAAATATAAAAAATCAGCTGGGTGTGGTGGCAGACGCCTGTAATCCCAGCTGCTGGGGAGACTGAGGCATGAGAATTGCTTGAACCCAGGAGGCAGAGGTCGCAGTGAGCCAAGATCATGCCATCCCACTCCAGCCTGGGTGACAGAGTGAGACTCTGTCTCAAAAATAAATAAATAAATAAACAAAACCCTCAATGAGCTTGATAAACAAACGGAAAATGAAACTTACTTGTAATTAGAAGTTAACCAGGAGCTTTCAAAAACTTATTAGTTGACAATGAAGTCAAGAAAAAGGGAAAACCATGCACGTGATCCGTAATAGTAAAATATATCAAAACCAAGGTAAAATTAGAAATGGACATTTTCTAAGTTAAATCCAAGGCTGCCAGATTAGAAGGACAATATCAATATAATACAACCTCTTTTCCATTAATGTTTAAAACTTGTCCTCTGTTGACCTATGTGCAAACCTATATGCCCCACTGATGAAATGGAATCTGAAAGTCAAGATACAGATACTGTGGGAAGAAAGATAAAATTGAACTTAATTATAGCAACAGTGTAGTCCCTGGACCAGGCCCAGGGAAACAAAACAGAAGCATACTCAACTAGGATTAACAGTTCGTTTAGCAAGGGGTGGAAGGCCTATTGTAATCAAGTGGTTTTCAGTCACTGGAGTATATGGAATCACCTAGAAGCTTTTCCACATCCATACTTTTCAGGTATTCTGATTTGTTAGGCCTGATCCAAGGCCCAATTCTTATATTTCTACTTGTTAATTTGCTATAGGTAATTCTGATATATACAAAGACTAAAGACTAAGAACAATTCCTTGAACATGTTGACAACCTCTACCTGGAATAGTCCAAATCCTAATTACCCTGATTCCTACACCAACAATTCCCAAACTGGTGTACTACAAAGTCTTGCGAATACTCTTTGAAAATAAAATAAGGCCCGGCACGGTGGCTCACGCCTGTAATCCCAGCACTTTGGGAGGCCGAGATGGGCGGATCACGAGGTCAGGAGATCGAGACCATCCTGACTAACACGGTGAAACCCCGTCTCTACTAAAAATACAAAAAAAAATTAGCCGGGCGCGGTGGTGGGTGCCTGTAGTCCCAGCTACTCTGGAGGCTGAGGCAGGAGAATGGCGTGAACCCGGGAGGCGGAGCTTGCAGTGAGTGGAGATCGGGCCACTGCACTCCAGCGTGGGCGACAAAGCAAGACTCCGTCTCAAAAAAGAAAAGAAAAGAAAAGAAAATCATGGCCATATAAATTCATTGTTTTGAGAAGTCTTATTGAATTTACCAAGCATTTCCCAAATGTATTAATTTGTTACCTCTATTACATGTATTTATTACATTTTTAACCTAGTAACTATTAACAACCCCAAACTTATAGAAACAATGCCCCAAGGATGTTCTGTGATGTTGCTATTATTCTAGTGGAAATGTACAGAACAGTCATAACATGTACTCCATTTATTTATTTATTTATTTATTTATTTATTTATTTATTTGAGATAGAGTCTTGTTCTACCACCCAGGCTGGAGAGCGGTGGCACAATCTCAGCTCACTGCAACCTCCAACTCCCAGGTTCAGGCAATTCTCCTGCCTCAGCCTCCTGAGTAGCTGGGACTACAGGTATGTGCCACTGCGCCCGGCTAATTTTTTGTGTTTCTAGTGGAAACAAAGTTTTACCATGTTGGCCAGGCTGGTCTCAAACTGTTGACCTCAAATGATCCAGCCACCTCGGGCCCCCCAAAGTGCTGGGATTACAGGCATGAGCCATCATGCCCGGCCTTCCATAAGGCATTTAAAGGCACTTCCAAAGGCACAATCAACAGACTTGCCAAAGGTCAGTGGCAGGATCTCTAGACTCAGACCTGCCTTCAAATTCCAACTCCCCACAACCCAAAGCCAATCAATTTTCCTACCAGAATAACATCAAATAGCAATTAGCACGTGGTCCTCAACTTCTCCAGATCAGCTCCTAAAAGATATCTACTGTTAGCAGGGGAAATATTGTGAACTGAAGTCTTTAACAGATAACATTAATCAAAAACATTCCCATGGGTAAATGATTATATATAAAATATGTTTCTCACCAACAAAAGCCTCTATAAATTTCAGACTGATCTGATGACAATTTAACTTATTTTTTAAATGCATAATTTTGTCAAATAAATGCCATTACAAAGGCCTGAATACAGTCTCTGAGTCTAAGGTCCTCCCCACCTTCTCCTCCATTTCATGTTTGATTATACATATATTTGAGAGAACATCACTCATTATTTGTTTTAGGAGTATTACTGGATATCTGATATTTCGGATATTATTGAAAGTAATTGATTGGAAGTCAATGGTACTGTTTATACTAAAAGAGTAGGATCCTCATCAGTAGATAGAGGCATATAAGTATAGTCCATACTACATCTACGAAGTGTCAGTATCAGGCAGCGGCTTTAAAACCAAAGTGGTGGTTGGATGTAAAGTGGAATTTTAATTGGCGAAGGAGGCAGATAGAAGATATTGGTTCAATAATAACATGAAGTCCATGAAAGCCTGTGGCCATAAAGAATGTTGAGCCATAGAGTCCATCGGAGATAGTAAAGGGGGTCTGGAAATATTCAGAGACTTGTAGAAGAGTAAAATAAATACTTAAGGTAGTTGTGATGGATAGTGCTTGAAGTATTTGCTTTCGACTACCTTCTATCAGGCTGTCTACAACCTTGAAAGTTTCTTGAGGACAAGAATCAAGTCTTTTACAGCTTCTAGCATGCCTCTATATACCCAAAAAGTCCTCAATAAATAATTTGTTACCCTACTTCATCATAAACTGTAGGACATACTTAGCTGTACAGCACGATGTGATTTTATCACATGCAACCTATGAGTGGAAAATAACAGCACTGAATCTGTTTAAAAACAACACTCCCTATTCCCTTTTCACGTTCATAGTATATTTGTTTGGTTTCCAGTGATGTTGGTTCTATCCATATGTTTTTAGATAATAGTACAAACTGTGTTGTGCCTAAGTAAAATTATATGAAGAATTTTATGGGGGAAAAGCTAATGCACTGCTCTTAGTTTTGATTAAGATTTTAGATGTTTGAAAATATAAACTCAGATATTGGACAGTGAGGGTTTTATTTTGGAGGCTGGAGGAGATTGAAGTGTTGGGGTAAGACTGATAGGCTCCTTTGGCTACTTGTGCATGGGGGTGGGGAGAATATGCAAGTTTATCAAATCTTGTAAATTTTCACAGAGTTTAGTTTTGTGACTGTACAATAACTAGAATTGTTTTTCCTAGATCTCAGTGGAAAAATGTAAGCTTTGAGTTTAGCATCCTGTTTACTGTGTTTTGGCTAGGATTTTGCAAGATTTTGTGGAGAAAATTATATTGCTTTCCTTATCCTGTTTGTAACATATATGTATATCAATATGCTTCCTTGTGTTTTACCATGGTAAAATTGCATCTTACGTATAGAGAAATAAGTCTTTTAGAGTGAATTAAAACAAATCTTTACTCTGAGGTGGCAGCCTTGTCTAATGGACTGTATGTTTAAGCCTTGTTAATACATCACACTAGAGCCCAGCATGGTGGCATGTGCCTGTAATCCCAACCACTTAGAAGGCTGACGCCAGAGGATTTCATGAACCTAGGAGTTTCAGACCAGCCTGAGCTATGTAATGAGACCCCATCTCAGTCAATCAACCAATCATGTACACTAAAAAGATCAAGATCTTTCTTGCTCTTTTAGAATGTCTTTCCCAGACATTTGTTAGAATGTCTGGGTATCTAAAACATTGAAAAGGGTTTATGACAGAGTTACAGCAGTTCAAGGTGCTGAAATCAGATTCTTCTCAAGAAGCTCATGAGCAATCAAGGGAGATGGATAGGTGAGCAATGTAACATGTGACAAATGAGGTAATAGAGATATGACTAAGATGCTATCTAAACAAGAAGAAAGGAATTATTCGTAATATGTGGAGGGAGTGCTAGGGAAAGATTTATCAAATGAAGCTGGCCGAGCCTGATGGCTCACTCTTGTAATACTGGCACTTTGGGAGGTGGAAGTGGGAGGACCCAGGAGGATCTAGAATCTGTAGACCTGCCTGTCTCTATATTTGAAAAAAATCAATAAATAAAATGCTTAAATGAAGTAATATTTGAGCACTCTAGAGCACCATACAATATAGGACAGACCAAAGGAATGTATCCTGCTCAATTTGAATTAACATTTTTGAAATTTTATACTTCAAAAATAGTACATATTCACTGTTGTGAAATTAGAAAGAATTGATACACAAGGAGGGTGGTCTACAAAACACTCCATAGATCCACCATACTGAGACAATGCTTAATGCTTTGATGGATCTATTATATACTTCCTATGCATATGCATGTATTATGTACATACATGTGCATGGTTAAATAGAAATGTTTCTCCTTGGTATGCTGTTTATCCATTTATTGTTATGAAGTAAATCCCCAAAGAGTACATTTGCTTTGCCCAAGGGAGTCTTTTGCTACATACTGTTGTATGTAGTGAAAACTAAAAAAGGGGCTAACTTTTCAGCCTTGTGACCTTGTGGTGATTCAAACAGAGGCTTCATCGAAGGCAGATTCAGAAATGAACTTGGTGTGTGTGGGTGGTTATGCTTGGCATTGTTGTTTGTAATAGTATGATAGGGATGACTTCAGTGTCTACCAACAGGGAACAGGTTAAGTAAACTGTGGTACATCCAAACAATGAATACTGTGCAGTTGTAAAGAAGAATGAGAAAGACCTATGTACTCATGTGGAAGAACTCAGATATATTGTGTGTGTTTTTTTTAAAAGGAACAAGGAATGGTATAGTATGTATTGTACGCTACTTTTTATGTTGAGGGAGAAGATTAGAATAAAGACGTGTGTATTTGCAAAGATAAATTCTGAAATGATATATAAGAAACCAATGAAAAGTTTTTGGCTGTGGAAGGAGAATAAGACTGTGAATGGGATTTTGCCATATACTTTTATAAATAGCTGTATTTAAAAATTTTCTGAACTATGTATTTGTACATATGACCTTTTTAAAAATAAACGATGAAGGAATGAAGTAGGATTATGAGAAAGAGATAAAAAAAAAAAAGGATCTAAGGGGCTGCCATCTTTTTAGTACCCAGTGAATACTAATACATAACAATAGCAGCAAAAATTGGAAGAGTAACCCCAGGAGGGTAGGGAGTCAGCCTTTCCTTTGAATTTTCCTCAATTTCATATATTTAAAAAAGTAGAGATCCTGAAGGAAGCACTAAACATGTAAAGGAACAACCGGTACC
>NW_022310354.1:0-1023 GCF_002776525.5 Piliocolobus tephrosceles
TAACATTATTTCATGAATTTGGTCATGCATATCATTTATTATTGTTATCGAACAAATATAAGTTAAAAGACTTATTTCATATACCTATTGATTATGCTGAGTTTTTTTCACATATTAATGAATATATAACTAATAATTATAATATTATGTATAATTTGTCAGGTAATATTGAATCAAATACAAAAATATGTGAACAACTATTTAACACTATAAAATTTGATAATTCTAGATTAAGTAATATTTATTACCCAGGAGTTATAGATTATACCTTACATACTATAAACCCATATACATTTTTTTCGAACGATAAAAGTGATATGAACAACAAAAAACACAGCATTATGTACAATATTAATAAAGCACACAGTAATACTTATAAAAATACAAGTCGTGTTTACACAAGTGATAATACTAACCCCTTTGATAAATTTTATAACATGATTGAAATATATTTCCCATATACTTTTTCTTCTTCATATTATACATTACACTCTTCAAGTTTTCCTTATCATTTTTCTGGTCACTATGCTGGGTCCGTATTAAGTTATTTATTTGCTGAGGTTAGAGTACTTTTAAATATACCCGTTAAAGACATATCCTTAAAAAAAAATGATTCTTTATATTCTTTTCAAAAAACGTTTTATAAAATTTTATCCCAAGATTTTAGAAGCGAGGCCTACCCATCAGTAATTGCTCAGGCACTAGATAAAAACAAAAATATGTTTTTAGTCAAGTGACGTATATTTTTGTTCACCAACATTTGAAGCTATTATTTTAGCTTAAAAAAAAAAAAAATAACCCCACAAGTTTCTTGAATATATTGTAACTTCTTACACATATTTGGGAATGAAATTATATAAATAAGTATGTATTTGTGTATATATATATGTAAGGAGTATGAAAAATAAACAACGTGAAGAGTTGATAAATCACTTATTTAGTTTTAGTGCACCAACAATATATACCCGGTTTATCGTCTTAACACTTGGTCATTTTTGTCATGATATAACACTTTGTTATTTT
>NW_022310359.1:0-1404 GCF_002776525.5 Piliocolobus tephrosceles
ATATTGAAGCTGATGTGGTGTGGTCTTTGAGCTGGTGGTGCTAATTATTCTTGTTTTCATGGCCTTCAGTGACTTCATCCTGCTTTAGCTGTTGTAAAGTGTTCTAATTTATGCTCCTGAGAATAACACTTGAGGTGTACTTAGGGTTCTTGTCTGCTTCCTGGTGACTGTCGAAGCTTTTCATCTTCAAGAAGGGAGATGACCAGTGTTCCAATGTACTGAGTTTAAAGAATTTTGCATTTTTTTATTTGTAAAATTGATAGCCAGATGTAGGGTAGGGGTGGCACGCTTCCTCTAGAGGGCCAGATAGTAAATATTTTAAGCCCTCAGTGGACAATATGGTCTCTGTCATAGCCAGGGGCCCTTGCAGCTGTAGTGCCAAAGCAGCCACAGATAATACTACGTCTGTGGGCAGGGGAAGTTCATTCTGTAAACTTTATTTAGGGACACCAAAAGATGAAGTTCACAGAATGTTTGCAAGTCACAAAATACTGTTTTTCGTTTGATTATTTTTGAATTGTTAAAACATAAAGTACGGTGGCCGGGCGTGGTAGCTCACACCTATAATCCCATCACTTTGGGAGGCCGAGGCGGGTGGACCACCTGAGGTCAGGAGTTGGAGACCAGCCTGGCCAACATGGTGAAATCCCATCTCTACTAAAAACAAAAACTTAGCCAGGCATGGTGGTGCATGCCTGTAATCCCAGCTCCTCGGAGGCTGAGGCACGAGAATCACTTGAACCTGGGAGAATCACTTGAACCTGGGAGGAGGAGGTTGTGGGGAGCCAAGACTCTGTCTCAAAATAACAAAAGTAAAATACTTTCTTTCAGGCCATACATGAAGAGGCTGTGGGCTGGGTTTGGCCCCTGAGCTGTGGTTAGTGACCACACACACACACACACACAGACACACAGACACACACACACACAGGGCAGTCAGGCATTTAGAGCCAGCACCTGTGTTCTCAGCTGAGCTGTGTTCCTGGCTGGGTTCTACTCTCTATTCCAGGACCTGAGCTGTCTACCTTGGTAAACTGGAGACAACAAAGCCTGCCTCCTTCAAGGTTGTTTGTCAGGATTTAAAAGGGTAATGTTTTGTTGTTAGGCCAGATGCTTTGTGTAGGAGATGTTAGGTTATTTTCCCTTTTTTTTTTTTTTTTGAGATGGAGTCTTGTTCTGTTGCACAGGCTGGAGTGCATGGAGTATAGTGGTGAGATTCCAGCTCACTGTAACCTCCGCCTCCCGGGTTCAAGCAATTCTCCTGCCTCAGCCTCCTGAGTTGCTGGGATTTACAGGTGGCTGCCACCACGCCCGGCCAATTTTTGTATTCTTAGCAGAGATGGGGTTTCACCATGTTGGCCAGGCTGGTCTCAAACTCCTGACCTCAAGTGATCCGTCCACCTC
>NW_022310360.1:0-3145 GCF_002776525.5 Piliocolobus tephrosceles
TTCAAAGAACATCTTTATTTCTGCTTTCATTTCGTTATGTACCCAGTAGTCATTCAGGAGCAGGTTGTTCAGTTTCCATGTAGTTGAGCGGTTTTGATTGAGTTTCTTAGTCCTGAGTTCTAGTTTGATTGCACTGTGGTCAGAGAGACAGTTTGTTATAATTTCTGTTCTTTTACATTTGCTGAGGAGTGCTTTACTTCCAATTATGTGGTCAATTTTGGAATAAGTGCGATGTGGTGCTGAGAAGAATGTATATTCTGTTGACTTGGGGTGGAGAGTTCTATAGATGTCTATTAGGTCCGCTTGGTGCAGAGATGAGTTCAATTCCTGGATATCCTTGTTAACTTTCTGTCTCGTTGATCTGTCTAATGTTGACAGTGGAGTGTTGAAGTCTCCCATTATTATTGTATGGGAGTCTAAGTCTCTTTGTAAGTCTCTAAGGACTTGCTTTATGAATCTGGGTGCTCCTGTATTAGGTGCATATATATTTAGGATAGTTAGCTCTTCCTGTTGGATTGATCCCTTTACCATTATGTAATGGCCTTCTTTGTCTCTTTTGATCTTTGATGGTTTAAAGTCTGTTTTATCAGAGACTAGGATTGCAACCCCTGCTTTTTTTTGTTCTCCATTTGCTTGGTAGATCTTCCTCCATCCTTTTATTTTGAGCCTATGTATGTCTCTGCATGTGAGATGGGTCTCCTGAATACAGCAGACTGATGGGTCTTGACTCTTTATCCAGTTTGCCAGTCTGTGTCTTTTAATTGGAGCATTTAGTCCATTTACATTTAAGGTTAATATTGTTAGTGTGATCTTGATCCTGCCATTATGATATTAACTGGTTATTTTGCTCATTAGTTGATGCAGTTTCTTCCTAGGCTCGATGGTCTTTACATTTTGGCATGTTTTTGCAGTGGCTGGTACCGGTTGTTCCTTTCCATGTTTAGGGCTTCCTTCAGGGTCTCTTGTAAGGCAGGCCTGGTGGTGACAAAATCTCTAAGCATTTGCTTATCTGTAAAGAATTTTGTTTCTCCTTCAGTTATGAAACTTAGTTTGGCTGGATATGAAATTCTGGGTTTAAAATTCTTTTCTTTAAGAACGTTGAATATTGGCCCCCACTCTCTTCTGGCTTGTAGAGTTTCTGCCGAGAGATCTGCTGTCAGTCTGATGGGCTTCCCTTTGTGGGTAACCCGACCTTTCTCTCTGGCTGCCCTTAAGATTTTTTCCTTCATTTCAACTTTGGTGAATCTGGCAATTATGTGTCTTGGAGTTGCTCTTCTGGAGGAGTATCTTTGTGGCGTTCTCTGTATTTCCTGAATTTGAATGTTGGCCTGCCCTGCTAGGTTGGGGAAGTTCTCCTGGATGATATCCTGTAGAGTGTTTTCCAATTTGGTTCCATTTTCCCCCTCACTTTCAGGCACCCCAATCAGACGTAGATTTGGTCTTTTGACATAATCCCATACTTCTTGCAGGCTTTGTTCATTTCTTTTTCTTCTTTTTTCTTTTGGTTTCTCTTCTCGCTTCATTTCATTCATTTGATCCTCAATCGCTGATACTCTTTCTTCCAGTTGATCGAGTCGGTTACTGAAGCTTGTGCATTTGTCACGTATTTCTCGTGTCATGGTTTTCATCTCTGTCATTTCGTTTATGACCTTCTCTGCATTAATTAGTCTAGCTGTCAATTCTTCCACTTTTTTTTCAAGATTTTTAGTTTCTTTGCGCTGGGTACGTAATTCCTCCTTTAGCTCTGAGAGGTTTGATGGACTGAAGCCTTCTTCTCTCATCTCATCAAAATCATTCTCTGACCAGCTTTGATCCGTTGCTGGCGATGGGCTGTGCTCCTTTGCAGGAGGAGATGCGCTCTTATTTTTTGAATTTCCAGCTTTTCTGCCCTGCTTTTTCCCCATCTTTGTGGTTTTATCTGTCACTGGTCTTTGATGATGGTGACGTACTGATGGGGTTTTGATTTAGGTGTCCTTCCTGTTTGATAGGTTTCCTTCTGACTGTCAGGACCCTCAGCTATAGGTCTGTTGGAGATTGCTTGAGGTCCACTCCAGACCCTGTTTGCCTGGGTATCAGCAGCAGAGGTTGCAGAAGATAGAATATTGCTGAACAGCGAGTGCACCTGTCTGATTCTTGCTTTGGAAGCTTCCTCTCAGGGGTGTACTCCACCCTGTGAGGTGTGGGGTGTCAGACTGCCCCTAGTGGGGGATGTCTCCCAGTTAGGCTACTCAGGGGTCAGTGACCCACTTGAGCAGGCAGACTGCCCCTTCTCAGATCTCAACCTCCGTGTTGGGAGATCCCCTGCTCTCTTCAAAGCTGTCAGACAGAGTCGTTCGCGTTTCACAGGCTTCTACTCCTTTAGCTGAGCCCTGTCCTCAGAGGCGCAGTCTACAGAGACAGGCAGGTTTCCTTGAGCTGCTGTGAGCTCCACCCAGTTCCAGCTTCCCAGCGGCTTTAGTTACCTACTTAAGCCTCAGCGATGGCGGGCGCCCCTCCCCCAGCCTCGCTGCTGCCTTGCGGTTAGATTGCCGCAGACTGCTGTGTTAGCAAGGAGAGAGGCTCCGTGGGCGTGGGACCCTCCCGGCCAGGTGTGGGATACAATCTCCGGTGTGCCGGTGTTACAGCGCAGTATTGGGGTGGGAGTTACCCGATTTTCCAGGTGTTGTGTGTCTCAGTTCCCCTGGCTAGGAAAAGGGACTCCCTTCCCCCTCGCGCTTCCCAGGTGAGGCGATGCCTCGCCCTGCTTCAGCTCTCGCTGGTCGGGCTGCAGCAGCTGACCAGCACCGATTGTCCGGCACTCCCGAGTGAGATGACCCCAGTACCTCAGTGGAAAATGCAGAAATCGCCGGTCTTCTGTGTCGCTCGCGCTGGGAGTTGGAGACTGAAGCTGCTCCTATTCGGCCATCTTGCTCCGCCCTCTTACATTTAACTTTCAACCTCATCCTCTCCATTCATCATCTATTTGAGTGACCCAGGTTTTTGACCTTTTCCATGTTTACGTCAGTCCTATAGGTGATTGGGCAGCCATTGAAGTATTATTAGAGACATTTTCCCTATCCCATTAAAACCCTTTATGCCCATGCATTACTACTTCCTAGTCATAAGCTCCTTTTAACTTGTTAAAGTCTTGCTTGAATTAAAGACT
>NW_022310361.1:0-8326 GCF_002776525.5 Piliocolobus tephrosceles
CTACAGGCACAGATCCCTCAGACCCCCTTGGTGGAGGGATGTTTGATGAGTTGCAGCTGTCTGATGATGAACTGGGACTAAGGTTTGAGAGATATTGATGATATAAGTCATATAGTGGAATTCTCAGGTGGATTGGAGATGGCCTCATGGAGAAGATGCTCATTGATCTGAGCCTTAGGGGAGGGGAACAACTGAGCAGAAGGATATTTCAAGTAGAGTGGAAAGTAGGTTGTGCCAGAAAGTGCAAGAGGAACGGAAGGGCATGTGTCTCTCCTAGGCACGGTAGCATGCTAGGGGCTGCATTTCAAACAGTAAGTAGTTCTCTGATACAGAAGGCATAGCCTTGCTCCAGAACCCTAGGACTTTGCACTCTGACTGTCCTGTCCTATGGGGGCTCACCTGAGACTCCACACAGCATCTATACCTACCTTGGACACCTCCAGCACCATGGGGTCTGCTGGTTATATGGCCAAAGAGGCCAGGCCCTTACGCCATAGACTGGACCTGCTGCAGAGGCCTCCCTTGCTGTGGCCTGATTAAAAACCACCAGTCTCCTGAGGACCTGATAAACGAGTCTGAGCAGCATTCCCCAATGTGATGTACACTGCCTCGCCTCCAAATTCCAAAGAAACCTATCAAGGGCTGTGCTGCTGTCTTAGTGGTAGGAGTTTGAGCTGCAGCACCTTTCCAGCATTTCCCAGAGCACCAGATCCCTGAATCTTCATAGAATTTACCATGCTGTCTTTGCCATTTGTGCTTGGGAAAAGCTGAGAGGGAGAAGCCTGGGAGGCAGGCTGGTGCCAGGTCAGAGAAGCATCAAATGTCCTATTAAGGCACTCAGCAATGGGGCCTGGATGAACCGACAGGATTGAAGACCTGCTCTAGGCCAAGCTGCATGCTTTTTTCTTCATATCTTGTATAATCCTCCACATCCCTACAGATGAGGAAACTGGGGCTCCAAGAGACCAACTAGCTTAGGTAAGATAATAGCTAAGGGCTAGAAGCAGCGCTGGTACCAGAGCAGGAGTGGTTTCATGGATGTTCTGCCTGTGTAGTCACAGAGGATCTTGTTGCTCAGAAGCGTCCTACATTTGGTTTAATGCTCCGCTGTCACCATCTTGACATTCTTAATGATTTTTGAACAAGGAGTCTATGTTTTTACTTTGCACTGAGCCCCACAGATGATACAGCCAGTTCTGCGCATGAGTGACTCATTCTGCGACACGAGAGAAAGGCCTGTGGTCAGGAGCATGAGACTTGGATGCAAATACACTTGCAAAAGAATCATGGTTCTTCCAGTTGGTCCCAACCACTTCACCTCTCTAAGCCTCAGTTTCTTAATCTGTGAATGGGGCTAGTTTTGATATTTGCCTCATAGGGTTGCTGTGTGGGTAAAATGAAGCAATGTGGGTAAAGCATTCAGAATCATACCTGCACAGGTGAGTGTTTATCGTATTGGCCATTGTGGTTGACCTGCATCTCTTATGATTACGACTTTTCACAGCACGTCCTGCCCCAGTATTTGCACCTTGTGGCTAGTGAATACTTCCATGGCAAGCACTCCCTGACTGAAATCTGAGACAGCCTTCTGGACTTGCTTGGAGATGTGTTCTTTGTGGTCCATGGGCTGATCACAGCTCGATATCATAGAGGTGAGTCTCTGAGCACCCTGCTTCAGGACCACAGCCCAGCGAGGCTGGCGGCCAAGGGGATCTATGGTGTCTACTGACTGGCTGCCTCCTCTGCCTCTGTTTCCTCACAGAGAGGGCGTTCCCAGGTGTGCCTGGATGGAACTGTACCATGATGACCTGCGCCATTCACCCGCCTTTCAGAGTCTGGGAATGTTGATCAGTTGTTGTTTCTGTTCCTGCCCCGTCCTCAGGACCAGAGAGAAAATTCCTATCTCTCTATAATTTTCTGGGGGCCATCCCCCAGGAGTTTGTCTTTCTAGAAATGTCTTCCCCAGCATCTTAGCCATACATAGTAATGGAACAAACATTTTAGCTATAGGAAGTAATGGAACTCCTAAAATAATAGACTTTAAACCAACTATTTTACATGCAGCCAAATACTCCACCCAGTAATATTAGATTCCACATTCTTCTCAAGTGCACATGCAACATCCTCCAGAACAAACCATATGTTAGGCCACTAAACAAATCTCAATAAATGTAAAAGGATGGAAATCATGCAGAGTATCTTCTTCAACCACAAGGGAATGAAATTAGAAATCAATAACAAAAGGAAATCTAGAAAATTCACAAATATTTATAAATAAAATGGTATACTCTTTTTTAAATTTTAAAAATTGTGGTTAAATATGCTTCATAAAAAATTTACCATCTTAACCATTTTAAGTGTATAATTCAATGGCATTAAATACACTCACGTTGTTGTAAAAACACCACCACTATACATCTTCAGAATGTTTTTATCATCCCAAACGGAAACTTAGTACCTATTAAAAATAACTCCCACCCCTCTTTCCCCCAGACCCCAATAACCACCATTCTACTTTCTGTCTCTATGACTGAGTTTTTAGTTACTTTAATGACTTTGGTTACTCAATGTAAATGAAATCATACAAATATTTGTCCTTTTGTCTGGCTTATTTCACATAGCATAAGTTCTCAGGGTTCCTATATGCTGTACTATACATTAGAATTTCCTTCCTTTTTAAGGCCGAACAATGTTCTGTTGTATGTATATATCACATTTTGTTTATCCATTTATTCATTAATGGACATTTGTGTTGTTTCCACCCTTTGGCTATTGTGCAACAAATAAATGGGCTATTGACTACAATTGGCTATTGTCTATAATGCTGCAATGAACATAGTTGTAGAAATATCTGTTCAAGTCCCTGTTTTCAGTTATTTGGGGTATATGCCAGAGGTAGAATTGCTCATATGTAATTCTATGTTTAATTTTTTGAAGCATTGTCATATTCTCCACTGTGTCTACATCATTTTACATTCCTACCAGCAATGCACAAGGGTTGCAATTTCTCCACATCTTTACCAACATCTGTTATTTTCTGTTGTTGCTGTTTTTTAAATAATGACTATTCTAATGGATTTGAAGTAGTATCACATTATGGTGTTTTTGTTGTTGTTGTTGTTGTTGTTGTTGTTGTTGTTGTTGTTGTTGTTTTAGAGACAGAGTTTTGCTCTTATCACCCAAGCTGGAGTGCAATGGTGTAATCTTGGCTCACTGCAACCTCCGCCTTTTTGGATTCAAGCGATTCTTCTGCCTCAGTCTCCTGAGTAGCTGGGACTACAGGCATGCGCCACCATGGCTGGATAATTTTTTAAATTTTTAGTAGAGATGGGGTTTCATCATGTTGGCCAGGCTGGTTTCAAACTCCTGACCTCGTGATCCACCTGCCTCGGCCTCCGCAACTACTTTTCTAGCCTCCTGTAAAGGGGTCACTTACCCCTGAGTTGCTGGCTAACTCATTGGATAGAGCAGTCAGACCTTGCAATGCCTTTGTTATACTTCCCTTAGGGGCAGTGTGGTTTGGGATGAAGGTGCAACATTGAGTTTTAATCATGATGCAAACTCCTCCTCTTTCTGCTAATATCATGTCTAAGACTATCCTATTTTCCCAAGCCATCTGGCTAGTAGCCCCTAATTGCTCAGCTATTCCTTTAACAGCATCTCTAGTGTAGTTAATAAATCGCTGTTGGTTGTGATAGATGTAGTTTATCCAATCTACATTTTTATTGTCACCCACCAAAATATTGACTCAAATCCTGCAGCTATTTGATTTCGGGCTTTAAACTGATCTGGTACTCCCCGTGGGACTCCAATTGCGTCTAATTAGACATCAGAGTCGAAAGACCCATAAGAGGCTTCTCTCACTTTACGATGTCTTATTTTTCCTTCCTCTGGTTGATGAATTGCCGGGGTGAAAGGGATAGCCAATTGGACTAAATCACAAGTGCCACTCCAGTTATCCGGCGGAGTGTCCAGTAGAGGTCCACCACAATACCACCACACATCCACCAGGCTAGTCCCATTCACTCAGCACAATACACACATGCATGCATGCACATGCCTGTTAACCATCCTGCCTGTTTCCCTAGCCAGCTGACCTTTGCAACCCTGGAAACAGCCCTGGCTCTTGGCCTATGAAGATTTTACGCTGCTGTGCTCCCAAAATATAAAAGGTAAGGATTAGTTATTCTCCTGATCCACAGATCAAACACATGCCCGCGTGTGACACCTGCCAATTCTGCAGACAGAGAATTTTTTGGCCACTCCTAGGTTTTGCCAGGGTCTGGCTGCAGCCTCTGAAGCCCATTTCTGGTTCATGACGACTTGCATATTTAATATATAGTTGCATTGTGAACTCATTAAGTATTTGCATAATTATAATTAGAAAACACATGAAAATAAAAGGAAAGGTTACAATATAAACAAACAAATGTAACTGATATTTAATTCACTGCTCTGATTATATCCGTAATTGAGTTTAAGACTATATGCATGCTTTTTTTCTTTGTCTCACATTTTTATTTTATTTTTTATTTTTATTTTTAAAATAAAATTCAGGCCGGCGCGGTGGCTCAAGCCTGTAATCCCAGCACTTTGGGAGGCCGAGACGGGCGGATCACAAGGTCAGGAGATCGAGACCATCCTGGCTAACACGGTGAAACCCCGTCTCTACTAAAAATACAAAAAACTAGCCAGGCAAGGTGGCGAGTGCCTGTAGTCCCAGCTACTCGGGAGGCTGAGGCAGGAGAATGGCGTGAACCTGGGAGGCAGAGCTTGCAGTGAGCTGAGATCCGGCCACTGCACTCCAGCCTGGGCGACAGAAAAATAAATAAATAAATAAATAAATAAATAAATAAATAAATAAATAAATAAAATTGAATATATTTAAGTGGACAGCCTGTTTTGATTCATATATATGAAAATCTACATATGTGTTTGTATATATATACACACATAGTTAAAAATTACTACAGTCAAACTAATGAACTCATCTATCTTCTCATATAGTTAGATGACAGCACTTGAAATACACTCTCTTCACAAATTTCTAGTATACAGTATTATTAACTATAATCACATAACCGCAACTTTGTACTCTTGGATTGACGTTCCCCTTTTCTCCCACCTCCCTGTCCCTGGTAACCACCATTCTACCCTACTTCCATGTATTAAACTTTTTAAGATTCCGGCCGGGTGTGGTTGCTCACGCCTGTAATCCCAGCACTTTGGGAGGTCAAGGCAGGTGGATCACCTGAGGTCAGGAGTTCCAGACCAGCCTGACCAACATGGAGAAACCCAGTCTTTACTAAAAATACAAAAAATTAGCAGGGCATGGTGGAACATGCCTGTAATCTCAGTTACTCGGGAGGCTGAGGCAGGAGAATCGCTTGAACCCAGGAGGTGCAGGTTACAGTGAGCTGAGATTGTGCCATTGCACTGCAGGCTGGGCAACAAGAGAGAAACTCCATCTCAATAAAAAAAGAAAAAGCAATTAATAATAATAGCAGAGTACCTCAACACTCCACTATAATCAACACACCACTATCGTCAATGGGCAGATCATCCAGACAACGAAATATCATCATTTAAGCTGCACTCTATACCGAATGGACCTAACAGAAATTTACACAGCTTTGTACGACTCCACGACCTCACAACGCACATTCTACTCAGTAGCAAGTGGATTATTCTCCAGGATAGGCTGTGTGTTAGGCCGAAAAGCAAGTAATGGCACATGTTTAAAAACTGAAATCATATCAACTATCTTTTCTGATCACAGTGGAATATTACTAGAAATCAGTAACAGCAGGAACTTTAAAAATTGTACAAATACATGAAAATTAAAACATGCTCACAAGCCACCAATAAATGAAAAAATTCAAAATTCATTGAAATGAATAAGGGAAAGTAAAAATTAATTGAAACAAGAATAGAAACACAACATAACAAAACCTGTGAAATGTGGCAAAAGCAGTTGTTAAGAGGTAAAGTGCATAGCTATAAATGCCCAATCAGTAAAGTAGAAAGATTTCAAATAGCCAACCTAACAGTACACTTCAAGTAATGAGAAAAGCAAGAAAAATCAAATGCTAAAATTCGTAAAAAGAAATACATCATGAAGATTAGAGATTTTAAAAATACAAACTAAAAAACATTACAAAAAGACAAAGGAACAAAGAAGTGGGGGATTTGTTTTTGAAAAAAAAAAATTGAAAAGCTATAATGAGACTAGGAAAAAGAGAAAGAAAACTGCAGTAAAATCACACATGAAAAAGGAGACATTACAATTGATAACACAGAAACACAAAGGATCGTAAGAGATTCCTAAAAAAACCTATATATAAACAAATTGAAAAAATCTAGGAGAAATGGATAAATTTCTGGAAACATAGCAATTTCACAAGCTAGAAAAATAAAAAACCGAAACAGACTAATAATGAGTAACGAAATTAAAGCGGTAATAAAAATCTGCCATCAAAGAAAAACAGAAAAATTATGGTTTTACTGCTGAATTCTACCAAACATTTTTAAAAGAGATAATACCAATTTTATTCAAAATATTCCCCAAAAAATGAAGAGGAAGGAGTACTTCCAAACTCATTCTATGAGGTCAGCATTACCCTGCTACAAAAAAAAAAAAAAAAAAAAACAGACCAGGACACAACACAGAAAGAAAACCGCAGGCAAATATCCCTGATGAACACAGATGTAAAAATCCTCAAGAAAATACTTGAGGATTCATCGGAGGAATATGAGAATGATTCAATAAACACAAATAAATAAATGTCATACATCATGAATCAAGAACAAAAACCATATAATCATTTCAGTAGATGCTGAAAAAAATAAAATTCAACATTCCTTCATAATAAAAACTCAAAATGAGTAGAGAAGGAACATAGCACAATAATAGGCCGTATATGACAAACCCATAACTAACATCATAATCAGTGGGGAAAAGTTAAAAGCTCTTCCTCTAAGATCTTGTTCAAGTGTGGCTACTTTTACCACTTTTATTCATCATGGTACTGCAAGCCCTAGCTAGAGCAATTAGACAGGAGAATGCAATAAAACCCATCCAAATTGGGGGGGAAAAAGTCAAATTGTTCCTGTTTGCAGGTGACATGATCATATATACATAGAGAACCCTAAAGATTCCACAAAAAAACCTACTAGAAATAATGAATTTAGTAAAGTTGCAAAATACAATATCAATATATAAAAATGAGTAGCACACACATGCACCAATAGTGAAACACATAGAACAGAAATCAAGAAAGCTGTTTCATTACAGTAGCTAACCCCCCCAAATAATGATACCAACATATAAACATAACCAAGAAAGATCCTACAATGAAAACTATAAAACATAGATCAAAGCAGACACAAGTAAATGGAAAGATATCTCCTGTCCATGCACTAGAAGAATATTGTTAAAATATCTCTATCACTCAATGTGATCTACAGAATCAATGCAATCCATGTTAAACTACAGGCATTCTTCATAGAAATAGCCAACAAAAGATTCTAAAATTCACATGGAAATGCAAAACACCTCAAAGAGACAAAAGAATCTTGAATAAAAAGAAAAACTGGAGGCATCACACTTATTTCAAAATATACTACAAAATATACTATAAATCCATAGTAACTGCAAATCTATAGTATCATATCAAAACAGCATGGCACTGTCAAAAAAAGGGGCAGGGGGAGAGAGAGAAAGACAAATGACAGACAGACATAAATAAATGAAACAAAATAGAGAACTCAGAAATAAATTCACGTATTTACAGTCAACTCATTTTTAACCTAGGCACCGAGAACACACCCTCTGGAATAACAATCTTTTCAATAAACTGTGCTAGGAAAATCCAACACCCATATGTAGAAGAATAAATCTACATCGTTATCTTATCATATACAAAATTCAACTCAACATAAAGATTTAAATGTAGGACCTGAAACTATGAAAGTACTAGAGAAGAAAACATAGGATAAATGCTTAATGAAATTGGTTAGGACAAGGAATTATCAAACAGACATCAAAAGTACAAGCAACAAAAGCAAAAAATAGACAAATGGAATTACATTAAACTTAAAAGCTTCTGCAAAGCAGAGGAAGCAATCAGTGGAATGAAGAAACAATCCAGAGAATGGAAGAAAGTATTAGCAAACTATGCATCAGGCAAGCGGTTAATACACAAAATATAGAAAGCAAGACTACTCAAAAGCAAAAATACAAATAATCGAATTTAAAAATCAGAAAAAGATCTACCCAAAACTATTGTCCCCCACCATTATTTACCCACCTTCTTTTCCCTACTGC
>NW_022310361.1:8426-11627 GCF_002776525.5 Piliocolobus tephrosceles
TTCCCCCACCAACTTTTCGCAAAGCCCTCTCCACTCTACCGCTCACCACCATCTTTTCCCGTCTCCCTGGCCACCCTCTTTCCCCTACCACGCTCTCATCACCCTCTTTTGCTCCTGCATCCACCCAAAAACATTTTCCCCCATCTTTTTCCAAAGCTTTCTCCCCACTCCTGCTGCTCATCACCCTCTTTTCCCCCTCCATCTACCCAAAAACTTACTTTCCCACCATCTTCTTCCCCACCCTATGTCTGCAACGCCTTCTGCTCGCCGTCCTTTTTTTCCCTTTGACACTCACTACCCTCTTTACCCCTTCATTTACCCCAAAACTATTTTCTCCCCTCCTACCTCTTCAGCTGCGCTGCCATCTCCGTGGCCGCCACCAACCGAAGCGAGGCGAGGTGCGCTGTTGTCACAGGCCCCAGCCTCCAACGTGGGGCACGTTGCTCTCCCATCTCCTTATCTTCTAGCTGGACAGGAGCAGCTCTCCCTGTCGGCAGCCCTCCTATCGCTCCCAGGACGCTGCAGTCTCGGTAGCTGCCACCTACCACAGCGAGGCGAGGCGTGAGCAGAGCCACAGTGCCCGTGGGCTCCAGCCTCCGGCCTCCAGCCTCCAGCGTGTAGTAGGCGGCTTCCTAAGCTAGCATGGAACAGCTCGGTGGGCATACGCAGGAAAGCATGGAGTGGCCTCACTCCCCACCTCAGCAGGCGTCCTATATTGATGTTAGGCAATGGGGTTCCTGGACTACATGTTCTGATTGGATGAGAGAAAAACCTCTAGGCCTACTCTGATTGGACTTTATTTTCATGCTCTGATTGGTTGTCCTGATGCTTGCTCTCATCCACTCAGAACATGATAGTAAAGTCCAATCCAGCTTGAGTTAATTTTTTATAAGGTGTAAAGAAGAGGTCTAGTTTCAGTTTTCTGCATACGACTCGCCAGTTTTCCCAGCACCATTTAATGAATAGAAGATCCTTTCTCCATTGTTTGTTTTTTGTCAGGTTTGTCAAAGATCCGATGGTTGCAGATGTGTGGTGTTATTTCTGAGGTCTCCGTTCTGTTCCATTGGTCTATATATCAACATCACTGATCATCAGAGAAATGCAAATCAAAACCACAATGAGATAACATCTCATGCCAGTAGGAATTGCAATGATTAAAAAGTTGAGAAAGAATAGATGCTGGCAAGGCTGTGGAGAAACAGGAATGCTTTTACACTGTTGCTGGAAATGTAAATTACTTCAACCATTGTGGAAGACAGTATGGCGATTCCTCAAGGATTTACAACCAGAAATATCCCAGCAATCCCATTACTGGGTATATACTCAAGGGAATACAAATCGTTCTACTATAAAGACACATGCACACAGTATGTTTATTGCAGCACTGTTTACAATAGCGAAGACACGGAACCAACCGAAATGCCCATCAATGATAGACTGGATGAAGAAAATATGGTACATATACACCATCGAATACTATGCAGCAATAAAAAGGAATGAGATCATGTCCTTTGGAGGAACATGGATGAAGCTGGAAGCCATCATCCTCAGCAAACACAGGAACAGAAAACCAAACACTGCATGTTCCTACTCATAAGTGGAGTTGAACAATGAGAATACAAGAACACAGAGAAGGGAACAACATACACCAGGGCCTGTTGAGGAATGGGGACCGAGGGAAGAGAACTTAGAGGATGGGTCAGTAGGTGCAGAAAACCACCATGGCACACGTATACCTACGCAACAAACCTACAAGTTCTGCACATGTATCCTGCTTGCTTGTTTTTTTAAAATAAAGAACAACAACAAAAAAAAAACCAGGAAGGCCGCAAAGGACCATGTATTATATGATTTCATTTATAGAAATTATCTAGCAGAAACAAATCTATAGAGATAAAAAGAATATTAGTGATTGCCAGGGATTGGGGTAGGGAGTATAGAGGCTGGCTATTAGTGGATACAGGGCTTCTTTTTGGAGTGATGCAAAGTTCTAACATTAGATTATGGTGATAGTTGCACAATCTTGTGAATACATTTAAAGCCACTAGGTTTTACACTTTAAATAAGTGAATTGTATGACATATCAATTACATATCAATAAAGCTAAATATTAAAAAAAAACAACCTATTGAACAATATTGAACAAGGACTTCTGGAAAACATATCCCAACACTGTAAAATACCTGATAAGGAGAAAGATTATGGTTTTGCAGAGGTCCAAGGAGGGAAAAGAAACACAGTCAAAGCTTTAAAGATGCTGAGATGCGCCGGGCGCGGTGGCTCAAGCCTGTAATCCCAGCACTTTGGGAGGCCGAGGCGGGCGGATCACGAGGTCAGGAGATCCAGACCATCTTGGCTAACACGGTGAAACCCCGTCTCTACTAGAAATACAAAAACCAGCTGGGCGAGGTGGCGGGCGCCTGTAGTCCCAGCTACTCGGAGGCTGAGGCGGGAGAATGGCATGAACCTGGGAGGCGGAGCTTGCAGTGAGCCGAGATCACCCCCCCAACTGCACTCCAGCCTGGGCCACACAGCCAGACTCCATCTCAAAAAAAAAAAAAAAAAAAAAAAAAAAGATGCTGAGATGCAGACTGTTCAAGGAGGCTGGCAGCTTGAGATCACTTAGACCACTGGTTCTAGCCACATCAGACCAAAATATCCACTGCACACATTTTTTTGAAACAGGGTCTTACTCTGTCACCCATGCTGGAGGGCAGTGGTGCAATCAGGGCTCACTGCAGCCTTGACCTTCCTAGCTCAATGGATCCTCCCACCTCAGCTTCCCGAGAAATTCTGTCTCTAGTAAAAACACAAAAAAACTGGCTGGGCCCGGTGGCTCAAGCCTGTAATCCCAGCACTTTGGGAGGCCGAGAAGGGCGGATCACAAGGTCAGGAGATCGAGACCATCCTGGCTAACACGGTGAAACCCCGTCTCTACTAAAAAATACAAAAAACTAGCTGGGCGACGTGGCGGGCGCCTGTAGTCCCAGCTACTCGGGAGGCTGAGGCAGGAGAATGGCGTAAAACCCGGGAGGCGGAGCTTGCAGTGAGCTGAGATCCGGCCACTGCACTCCAGCCTGGGCGGCAGAGCGAGACTCGGTCAAAAAATAAAAAAAATAAAAATAAAAAATAAAAGAAAACCACAAAAAATTATCCAGGCGTGATGGCGGCCGCCTGTAGTCCCAGCCACTCCAGAAGCTG
>NW_022310367.1:0-2194 GCF_002776525.5 Piliocolobus tephrosceles
TTCTTTCTTTCTTTCTCTTTCTTTTTTTTTTTTTTTTTTTTTTTTTTTCCAAATAAATGCATATATTTATAACCTCCATATAATGTATACTTTAATTACTTCTTCAATTTTTTACATTTTTCAATAAATTATTTTATATTGTAATATTTCATTACATTACATTAGTAGTAAGATATAGAGTATGAGAGAAATAAAAATGTGTTCATAAGATAACAGTGAAATGTAAAAAGAAAGTGCTTCTTTATAAAAAAAAAAAAAAAAATATTAACACATCCTGATCTTTGAGTAGTAATATATATATATATATATATATACATGTACACATTTAATGTATTAGCATATATGTAGGAGTTTTAGAAATTTTTATATATCTCATTACACTTGGCTGTGCCTTATTTATTAATTCTTTTTTCTTTTTTTTTTTTTATTGCACGCATTATTGTATTACATGATTTAACTCATGCATGCATATATATATATATATATATATGTTATAATTTAAAGCTAATATAATATTATTTATAGAAGTTTTTTTTATTAGTTTTTTATAAAAAAGTATTAAAAATGAGCCACTGAAGTAAAAAATAAAGGACAATGATATAAATTCGGTTTAAAAAACAAAATTAAAAACAAAATAAAAAGATATAATAAAAAAAAAAAAAAAATGACTGAAAAAAGAAAATAAATTAATAATGAATTATAATAGCGGACATTATGTGGTAATAAAAAAAAAAAATGTAAAATTATAAAAAAAACTCTTTTACGAAATAATAAATAATATAAACATATTAATATAGACAAAATTTTTTAAAATAACTATTGTATACAAAAACATAATTAAAAAAGTGTTTTTAAATATGTGTTTATATATATACACATATATATATATATATATGAAATAAGTTAAATGGATAAGTTTATTCCATTAAGTTATCCCCAAATATATATTATATGCTTCATCATAAGTAATATTACCCCTTCCTCATGTCACACACTTCTTCCTTTATATATATATATATATTATTTATTTTATCAGACAATATTTACATGTGTGTTTTTTCTATGACTGAAAAAAAAAAAAAAATATTCTAAGACTATATGTCTACATAAGTAGCTTTAGAGTTCACAATTTGTAACACATAGCATATAAGAACAAAAACAAAACGGGTTTGCGTATATATACATATATATTTATATGTATATTTTCAATACTCTTCTTAATCATTATATATATCAAAACCCATTCGTGTCTGTGAGTCGAATTATTTTGCTTCAGAATCATCGCAACTATTAACTACTAAACTTGTTGAACATATACAAACAGACGTAAGTGATTTTAGTGTTACTGTAACGACATCTAATACAGCTTTAGTTAAATTGCAAAACACATTTTCTGAACGAGGTACTTGATAAATTACATACCCTGGATAATACCCTGTGTAATACCCTGGATAATACCCTGTGTAATACACTGGGTACGTTGTGTCATACGTATAATATGATTGGTAGTACATTGTGATAAAATAAAAAAGCTTAAAACTTAATAAAAATTAAAAAAAAAAAAAAAAAAAAAAACAATAATAATAATAATAATAATAATAATAGTAATAAAATAATAGAGTTAGTTTACGAGTGCACAACTTTATTTATTTATTTATTTATTTATTCGTTTATTTAAGTATATAAAAAAAAAATTTAATATTATTATACTAAATATATGTGTATTTAAATGTTAACTATAAGCTGATAAGTAAAAAACTCTCTTATAATGTTTTTAACAGTTGGTGCTATGGCTTTTCGTATTATAAAAAAAAAGACAGCAACAACAGCAAAAGCAAATAAATAAAAATTAAAAATTAAAAAAAAACGGGAAAAAAATGAGACAAATAATATTGAACAAAAGTGAAAAAAAAATAAAATAAAAATAAAAAAACGGAAAAAAAATGAGACAAATAATATTGAACAAAAGTGAAAAAAAAATAAAATAAAAATAAAAAAACGGAGAAAAAATGAGACAAATAATATTGAACAAAAAACAAAAATTAAAAAAAGAGAAAATTATATTATAACAAATAAATGACAAAAAAAAAAAAAAAAAAAAATTGTATATTTATTTTTAACAAAACAACAAATGTTAATAAATTAGCTCTATTTTTTTTTTTTTTTTTTTTTTTTTTTTTTTTTTTTTTTTTTT
>NW_022310367.1:2294-2964 GCF_002776525.5 Piliocolobus tephrosceles
AAAAAAAAAAAAAAAAAAAAAAAAAAAAAAAAAAATGTATTAAAATATACATAATTCAAAGAAAATAAGAACATTTTAAATAAATTGTCTTATTTATGTATTTTGAAAATATGTTCAACAATTACATATTTATTCGAAAAAAAAAAAAAAAACGTTTTAATATGGTTTTGTAAAAGCATGAAAATGTAAGAATTGCATTTCCGCCATTGCATGTTGTGAATAATTATTTTATTTGTACAACTTTATGAAAAATGTATATACAAACTAATAGCTGTCAGGTAAAAAAAAAAAAAAAATAAATAAATAATTTAACTGTTGGCTGTCTTTTTTTTTAAATTTAAGTATAAATAATAGTCATAATTACAAAATTAATTTACACATTTTTTAACAACATTCGAATTGAGCTAATATTACTTTTTAACCAAAACATTTAAAAAAATAGGAGTTTTGCGATTTATGAAAACTTTTGTTAATTTTAAAATAAATATTTAACAGGAGAATTGGCAACAAAAGTTAGGAACATTGAAAAAAAAAAAAGCAAAAGTAAAAGTAAAAAAAAAAGCAAAAGTAAAAGTAAAAAAAAAAGCAAAAGTAAAAGTAAAAAAAAAAGCAAAAGTAAAAGTAAAAAAAAAAAGCAAAAGTAAAAGTAAAAAAAAAAGCAAAAGTAAAA
>NW_022310367.1:3064-3406 GCF_002776525.5 Piliocolobus tephrosceles
AAAAAAAAAAAAAAAAAAAAAAAAAAAAAAAAAAAAAAAAAGCGAAAATTATTACAAACAGATAAAAAATATGAACAAAAACAAATTCGTTATTTGCATATTAAAGTCGTATAAGTATATAGTAACATTTAAAAACAGTTATAACAATTAAAAATATATAGTTATCGAGTATTAATGTTGTAATTATATGGTTTGCGTATAAAGATGACAACGTGTTTTTTTTTTTTTAAATATAAATAAAACTTATAAGCATTATATAAATTATTATTTTTCCTTTATATCTGTTTCTCCCTTAAATTTTAGTTCTCTCTTTGTATATATATATATATATATATATATATA
>NW_022310368.1:0-2438 GCF_002776525.5 Piliocolobus tephrosceles
TGGTGATATAATTGTTAGTCTTTTCGTTTCCATCTCCCTTGTTGTTGGAGATGTTTCCTGTGATTACCATCATGTGGATATTAAGCCCTGCCCCAGTAACATTTTTATGACATTGAATGGTTAGGGATCTGTGCAGCATCCACAGGCCTTCCATTAATTCAAGGCATCCAAGTAGTAGGTGAGAGTCCCTTGTCTGCCCAGAGGGGCTCCAGCCTCTCAAGATGGCATGGGCTGGCTCACTTCTTGAGTGCTGGCCATCTCCCAGGTCCTGGCTACGTCTTCAAGGCACACCTCAGAGAGATTCAGCAGTTGCTGCTTCTGACACTGGACCCTAGGGGCTGACCTGGTAGCCACAGCCTCACTGTTGACAGCCTGGCACGTAGATAAGATAGGATTCTTTCTCTCACCTTGTACATAACTCTTAGTATGTGGGGTGCTGCACTTTTTGAAGCCTCCATGCCATTTCACACCTTCCTCAAGGGGTAGAATGGTAGGAACCATGACCCCTGTTCAGAGGGGACCATGGTGCCCAAATGGCTCTCAGGTGTGTGGACCATGGGCTGCTCTGGCCATGAAATGGGTAGGAGACCATGACACAGGCTTACAGAGCAGAACTTGAAGGCTCTGCTGTTTTCTGTACAAAAGTATTAATGCTTTTTTTTTTTTTTTTTTTCAAATTTTTTTGGAGATGGAATTTCTTTCTGTCACCCAGGCTGGAGTGCAATGGTGAGATCTCAGCTCACTGCAACCTCCACCTACCAGGTTCAAATAATTCTGCCTCAGCCTCCTGAGTAGCTGGGATTACAGGTGCCTGCCACCACGCCTGGCTAATTTTTGCATTTTTAGTAGATATGGTTTCACCATGTTGGTCCCAGCTGATTTCAAACTCCTGACCTCAGGCAATCCACTTGCCTCAGACTCCCAAAGTGCTGAGATTACAGGTGTTAGCCACAACACCTGGCTCTTTTTTTTAATTAAGAAAAAAATTGATTCTAAAATATACATAAAATGTACTGTCTTAACCATTTCCAAGTGTACAGTCCGTGAAGTACATTCATGTTGTGAATCCCATCTCCAGAATGCTTTTCACCTTGTAAAACTGAAACTGAATGGGCCCAGCTATGGGGGCCTCACAGCTGCAATCCTAGCACTTTGGGAGGCCAAAGAGGGAAGGATTGCTCAAGGCCAGGAGTTCGAGACCAGCCTCGCCAACATAGATCCCTATCTCTTTAGTAGAAAAAAAAAGAAACTGAACCATTAAATAATTCCCCACCCTGCCGCTGGCAACCACTATTCTATGTATTTGACTCCTTTATTTAGAATATCTATCTGCAGCACACAGTACTTATTTGTGTGTGACTAGCATGTTTCACTTAGCATGATGGACTCAATTTAATCTATGTTACAGCCTGTATCAGAATGTCCTTCCTTTTTATGGCCAAGTAGTGTTTCATTACGTGGATGTAACACATTGTGTTTATCCACTTGTCTCTCAGTGGACACTTCAGTTACTTTTTCTTTGACATAGGGTCTCATTCTGTTGACCAGGCTGGAATGCAGTTGTGCAATTTCAGCTCACTGTAGCCACAAACTCCTGGGAACAAGCGATCCTCCCACCTCAGAACCCGAAGTAGCTGGGACTATAGGTGTGTCCCACCACACCCATCTAATTTTTGTATTTTGTAGAGACAGGTTTTCACTCTGTTGGCCAGGCCTGCCACACAGAGTGGCTTGCACACTGGAAAATCTCTAGCAAAACATGTAAAATATGCTGCATTTAATGAGTTCTAGGATGCACAATATTTTTTCCAATTTTAATGTCCCTAAAATCAGACTGTCTCCTACAAATGAAGACATCTTTCAATCACTGTCAGACAGCAAGTCACGAGGAAGTCATCACAGCCCATACGTGTGTGGACTGGGTCTCATTGCCATGAATGTTGTCAAAACTTCAGTTGGGTTATGTGCATTGCTTAACATATAGAACCAACAGTCATTGAAGGCAGGAAAAATTGTTATATTTCTTTAAAAAAAAGATTAATGAAATTGTAAAGCAATAGAGGCTGGTGGGACTGACTTATCTATGGAGCAGGGCTAACTTTAAGGCAATAAATATCAATTTGCCAAAAACCATTTTACTAAATTTGAACAGAAGCTACTTAACTTCTGGTGATACATAATTCAACTGGGTGGGGAGAGGGGTGTAAAATATGAGTGTAGTCAAGTAAGACAGTTCCTAGCACTGAGATGTGATTGAAAATAATTCTTGGAGACAGTAACAGAGCACTTTTTTAAAAATGCTGCACCATCAACAGGCCGATGGCACACAGGGAAACTCCGAGGGACAAAAATATAAATACTGAGGACTGGGAATCAAAAAAAATTCAGAAGATTCTAAAGGTGAATACACATTCTAGGAATACCCAATCTATTTTTTT
>NW_022310369.1:0-176 GCF_002776525.5 Piliocolobus tephrosceles
CTCTGATGGCGAGTGATGATGAGCATTTTTTCATGTGTCTGTTGG
This sequence comes from Piliocolobus tephrosceles, assembly GCF_002776525.5. Lineage (NCBI taxonomy): Eukaryota > Metazoa > Chordata > Mammalia > Primates > Cercopithecidae > Piliocolobus > Piliocolobus tephrosceles. Next base: position 46 of record NW_022310369.1, read on the forward strand.
CTATATGAATGTCTTCTTTTGAGAAATGTCTGTTCATATCCTTTGCCCGCTTTTGGATCGGGTTGTTTGTTTTTTTTCTTGTAAATTTGTTTGAGTTCTTTGTAGATTCTGGAAATTAGCCCTTTGTCAGA
>NW_022310369.1:276-10841 GCF_002776525.5 Piliocolobus tephrosceles
TATGAATGTCTTCTTTTGAGAAATGTCTGTTCATATCCTTTGCCCGCTTTTGGATCGGGTTGTTTGTTTTTTTTCTTGTAAATTTGTTTGAGTTCTTTGTAGATTCTGGAAATTAGCCCTTTGTCAGATGAGTAGATTGCAAAAATTTTCTCCCATTCTGTAGGTTGCCTGTTCACTCTGATGGTAGTTTCTTTTGCTGTGCAGAAGCTCTTTAGTTTAATTAGATCCCATTTGTCAATTTTGGCTTTTGCTGCCATTGCTTTTGGTGTTTTAGACATGAAGTCCTTGCCCATGCCTATGTCCTGAATGGTACTACCTAGGTTTTCTTCTAGGGTTTTTATGGTATTAGGTCTAACATTTAAGTCTCTAATCCATCATGAATTAATGTTCGTATAAGGAGTGAGGAAAGGATCCAGTTTCAGCTTTCTACTTATGGCTAGCCAATTTTCCCAGCACCATTTATTAAATAGGGAATCCTTTCCCCATTTCTTGTTTCTCTTAGGTTTGTCAAAGATCAGATGGCTGTAGATGTGTGGTATTATTTCTGAGGACTCTGTTCTGTTCCATTGGTCTATATCTCTGTTTTGGTACCAGTACCATGCTGTTTTGGTTACTGTAGCCTTGTAGTATAGTTTGAAGTCACGTAGCGTGATGCCTCCAGCTTTGTTCTTTTGACTTAGGATTGTCTTGGCAATGCAGGCTCTTTTTTGGGTCCATATGAACTTTAAAGCATTTTTTTCCAATTCTGTGAAGAAAGTCATTGGTAGCTTGATGGGGATGGCATTGAATCTATAAATAACCTTGGGCAGTATAGCCATTTTCACGATATTGATTCTTCCTATCCATGAGCATAGTATGTTCTTCCATTTGTTTGTGTCCTCTTTGATTTCACTGCGCAGTGGTTTGTAGTTCTCCTTGAAGAGGTCCTTTACATCCCTTGTAAGTTGGATTCCTAGGTATTTTATTCTCTTTGAAGCAATTGTGAATGGAAGTTCATTCCTGATTTGGCTCTCTGTTTGTCTGTTACTGGTGTATAAGAATACTTGTGATTTTTGCACATTAATTTTGTATCCTGAGACTTTGCTGAAGTTGCTTATCAGCTTAAGGAGATTTTGGGCTGAGACATTGGGGTTTTCTAAATATACAATCATGTCATCTGCAAACAGGGACAATTTGACTACTTCTTTTCTTAACTGAATACCCTTGATTTCTTTCTCTCGCCTGATTGCCCTAGCCAGAACTTCCAACACTATGTTGAATAGGAGTGGTGAGACAGGGCATCCCTGTCTTGGGCCAATTTTCAAAGGGAATTTTTCCAGTTTTTGCCCATTCAGTATGATATTGGCTGTGGGTTTGTCATAAATAGCTCTTATTATTTTGAGGTACGTTCCATCAATACCGAATTTATTGAGCATTTTTAGCATGAAGGGCTGTTGAATTTTGTCAAAGGCCTTTTCTGCATCTATTGAGATAATCATGTGGTTCTTGTTTTTGGTTCTGTTTATATGCTGGATTATGTTTATTGATTTGCGAATGTTGAACCAGCCTTGCATCCCAGGGATGAAGCCCACTTGATCATGGTGGATAAGCTTTTTGATGTGCTGCTGAATCTGGTTTGCCAGTATTTTATTGAGGATTTTTGCATCGATGTTCATCAGGGATATTGGTCTAAAATTCTCTTTTTTTGTTGTGTCTCTGCCAGGTTTTGGTATCAGGATGATGTTGGCCTCATAAAATGAGTTAGGGAGGATTCCTTCTTTTTCTATTGATTGGAATAGTTTCAGAAGGAATGGTACCAGCTCCTCCTTGTACCTCTGGTAGAATTCAGCTGTGAATCCATCTGGTCCTGGACTTGTTTTGGTTGGTAGGCTATTAATTATTCCCTCAATTTCAGAGCCTGCTATTGGTCTATTCAGGAATTCAACTTCTTCCTGGTTTAGTCTTGGAAGAGTGTAAGTGTCCAGGAAATTATCCATTTCTTCTAGATTTTCTAGTTGATTTGCGTAGAGGTGTTTATAGTATTCTCTGATGGTAGTTTGTATTTCTGTGGGGTCGGTGGTGATTTCCCCTTTATCATTTTTAATTGCGTCTATTTGATTCTTCTCTCTTTTCTTCTTTATTAGTCTTGCTAGTGGTCTGTCAATTTTGTTGATCTTTTCAAAAAACCAGCTCCTGGATTCATTGATTTTTTGGAGGGCTTTTTGTGTCTCTATCTCCTTCAGTTCTGCTCTGATCTTAGTTATTTCTTGCCTTCTGCTAGCTTTTGAATGTGATTGCTCTTGCTTCTCTAGTTCTTTTAATTGTGATGTTAGAGTGTCAATTTTAGATCTTTCCTGCTTTCTCTTGTAGGCATTTAGTGCTATAAATTTCCCTCTACACACTGCTTTAAATGTGTCCCAGAGATTCTGGTATGTTGTATCTTTGTTCTCATTGGTTTCAGAGAACATCTGCATTTCTGCCTTCATTTCGTTATATATCCAGTAGTCATTCAGGAGCAGGTTGTTCAGTTTCCATGTAGTTTTTGATTGAGTTTCTTAGTCCTGAGTTCTAGTTTGATTGCTCTGTAGTCTGAGAGACAGTTTGTTATAATTTCTGTTCTTGTACATTTCCTGAGGAGTGCTTTACTTCCGATTATGTGGTCAATTTTGGAATAAGTGTGATGTGGTGCTGAGAAGAATGTATATTCTGTTGATTTGGGGTGGAGAGTTCTATAGATGTCTATTAGGTCTGCTTGCTGCAGAGATGAGTTCAATTCCTGGATATCCTTGTTAACTTTCTGTCTCGTTGATCTGTCTAATGTTGTCTAATGTAGTCTCCCATTATTATTGTATGGGAGTCTAAGTCTCTTTGTAAGTCTCTAAGAACTTGCTTTATGAATCTGGGTGCTCCTGTGTTGGGTGCATATATATTTAGGATAGTTAGCTCTTCCTGTTGAATTGATCCCTTTACCATTATATAATGGCCTTCTTTGTCTCTTTGGATCTTTGATGGTTTAAAGTCTGTTTTATCAGAGACTAGTATTGCAACCCCTGCTTTTTTTGGTTCTCCATTTGCTTGGTAGATCTTTCTCCATCCCTTTATTTTGAGCCTATGTATGTCTCTGCATGTGAAATGGGTCTCCTGAATACAGCAGACTGATGGGTCTTGACTCTTTATCCAGTTTGCCAGTCTGTGTCTTTTAATTGGAGCGTTTAGTCCATTTACATTTAAGGTTAATATTGTTATGTGTGAATTTGATCCTGCCATTATGATATTAACTGGTTATTTTGCTCGTTAGTTGATGCAGTTTCTTCCTAGCCTCAATGGTCTTTACATTTTGGCATGTTTTTGCAATGGCTGGTACCAGTCATTCCTTTCCATGTTTAGTGCTTCCTTTAGGGTCTCTTGTAAGTCAGGCCTGGTGGTGACAAAATCTCTAAGCATTTGCTTATCTGTAAAGGATTTTATTTCTCCTTCACTGATGAAACTTAGTTTGGCTGGATATGATATTCTGGGTTGAAAATTCTTTTCTTTAAGAATGTTGAATATTGGCTCCCACTCTCTTCTGGCTTGGAGAGTTTCTGCCGAGAGATCTGCTGTTAGTCTGATGGGCTTCCCTTTGTGAGTAACCCGACCTTTCTCTCTGGCTGCCCTTAAGATTTTTTCCTTCATTTCAACTTTGGTGAATCTGGCAATTATGTGTCTTGGAGTTGCTCTTCTCGAGGAGTATCTTTGTGGCATTCTCTGTATTTCCTGAATTTGAATGTTGGCCTGCCCTACTAGGTTGGGGAAGTTCTCCTGAATGATATCCTGAAGAGTGTTTTCCAACTTGGTTCCATTTTCCCCCTCACTTTCAGGCACCCCAATCAGACGTAGATTTGGTCTTTTCACATAATCCCATACTTCTTGCAGGCTTTGTTCCTTTCTTTTTCTTTTTTTTTCCTTTGGTTTCTCTTCTCGCTTCATTTCATTCATTTGATCCTCAATCGCTGATACTCTTTCTTCCAGTTGATCGAGTCGGTTACTGAAGCTTGTGCATTTGTCATGTATTTCTCATGTCATGGTTTTCATCTCTGTCATTTCTTTTATGACCTTCTCTGCATTAATTATTCTAGCTATTAATTCTTCCACTCTTTTTTCAAGATTTTTAGTTTCTTTGTGCTGGGTACGTAATTCCTCCTTTAGCTCTGAGAAGTTTGATGGACTGAAGACTTCTTCTCTCATCTCATCAAAGTCATTCTCCGTCCAGCTTTGATCCATTGCTGGTGATGAGCTGCGCTCCTTTGCAGAGGGAGATGTGCTCTTATTTTTTGAATTTCCAGCTTTTCTGCCCTGCTTTTTCCCCATCTTTGTGGTTTTATCTGCCTCTGGTCTTTGATGATGGTGACGTACTGATGGGGTTTTGGTGTAGGTGTCCTTCCTGTTTGATAGTTTTCCTTCTAACAGTCAGGACCCTCAGCTGTGGGTCTGTTGGAGATTGCTTGGGGTCCATTCCGGACCCTGATTGCCTGGGTATTAGCAGCAGAGGCCAATTTTCCAGGTGTTGTGTGTCTCAGTTCCCCTGGCTAGGAAAAGGGATTCCCTTCACCCTTGCACTTCCCAGGTGAGGCGATGCCTCGCCCTGCTTCAGCTCTCGCTGGTCAGGTTGCAGCAGCTGACCAGCACCGATTGTCTGGCACTCCCTAGTGAGATGAACCCAGTACCTCAGTTGAAAATGCAGAAATCACCGGTCTTCTGTTTTGCTCGCGCTGGGAGTTGGAGACTGGAGCTGTTCCTATTCCGCCTGAACTTCTTATCTGTTCTCACTGCCTCTATTTTTTTCCTTACCTCTTTTTTAGTCTTTACTCACTAAAAACTAGCTAATGTGCCATTACTCCAAGTTCATCAGTGATATTTGTATTTCTAAATAAAATAAATATTTTCCTTTTTTTAAAAAATTAATGTCTCAGAAGGATTTAATATTGTGACCCACTCCCTTCTTTAAATACTCTTTTTTAGCCTTCTTAGAGACCAGAGTCTCTTGGTAGTTGTCCTAGTTCTTTGGTTTCTCTTTATCAGTCTCCTTTACATGCCCATCTTTTTGTGTTCTCTTATGAACTAATAGAGTACCTGACGTGTTAGTCTTGTCTCTCACAGCTTTTCTCATTCCACACTCTCTCCCTGGGACATGTCATGGCTTCAGGTTCCTTACGTATGATCCCTGTGATAATTCCCAGCCTGAACTTCTTTGAATTCCAGACGGTCATATTCCATTGTCTACTTCACATATACTTTGGTGTCACAAAACCACTCACATCAACACACTCAGAACTGGAATCTTGCTTCTGTGCCAACTAATACTTTCCCAGTGTTTCATTTTTTCAGAGAATGACTTCACCTTTCTAGTCATATTGGGCAAAAACTCAGGATCTAGTCTTGATTCTTTTTCTTCTCAATAGAATCCATCACTAAGATCTATAAATGCAATACCTAAATAACTCTGCTTCCATCCATTTATATCCATCTTTCAGCCTCACTCTAGTCCAAGATATCATCTCATCTTGGCTGGATAACTGCAACAGCCTGCTAACAGATCTCCCACTTTCTTTATTGTCCTCTTAAGATTTGTTCTTGCACTGCAATTAGGATGATCTTTCCAGATGGAATCTGATTGTATCATTTCCCTATTTAAAAATTTGGGCAGACTCTCATTATGTTTAAGAAAGAGCCCATTCTTGTAATAGTCCATCAGGTCCTGTGGGACCTGGCCTGTGCCACCTCACCAGCGTCAATTCTGACGATTCCTATACCCCAAGTCAAATTGGTCAGCTTTCAGTTCCTCCTCGATGCCCTGCTCCTCACACTCACTATAGGACTTTAGTACAAGTTGCTTTTACAGTCAGAAAGGGCTCCCTTCCCTTTTTCTTACAAATTAGCCAAGGTGATTTTTAAAAATTAGTCTCACATTAGTGTATTTCCATCCTTTGGATAATTTGTACCAATTCCTAATCACACATCCACTTTTAAAAACGTTATTAATATCTGTCTCCTTGACTGCAGCTTTATTTAATGAATAGGGCTTTCCTCTGCTTGTATGTCCCTGTATCCTTAAGGTCTAGTAGAATACTTGGGCCACAGTATGTACTCAATAAATAGTTTTGAAATAAATCAATGTATGAATGGACCTCAAAAATACTCTTTCCCATTCTCTACTTTGTACATGCTGTCCCTTCCCGCTGTAACAAAGTTCTGCCTTCTCTTCGTCTCTTGATCTAGGTTCATTGACAGTTTTCTACACATTCTTAAGGACTCAGCCTTTTCCTTCTATCAGAAATGTTCCCTAATTTATACTCCCAAAGGAGTTAGATGCTCCCATTTTTGTGTTCTCTATGTGTTTCTTTAGTCAGCACTTCTTATACTGCTACTGAAGGTTTTTGGTTGTACATCCATTTTCTTACATACTCCAATACTTAAGACATAGGGACAATGTCTTAGAACAGTGCCTGAAAGTATTCAGGACTCAGTACATGTTTACTGAATCAATCAGTGGTAGGTTCTAAAGAACGCATTCAAATGAGATAGATTCCCTTGTCATCCTTCACTACTCCATGGGGATCCTTTTTGAAACTGTATTTGGTGGAAGAAGACAGTGTTACTCAGTTAAAAGAATATGAGTCTTTAACTTATATCCGTGTGCACAAATATCATGTGCTTCTGCTAGACTTGCCATGTAAAGCAAAGGGGAGTTGGGAGGGCATCTCTGTTCTTTAAGTAGTTTCACGTTTCTAGGCATATGATTTCCCACAATATTGAAAGGGCCTTTCAATGTGCTTTTGGCTCATAATTGGTGATCTATCAGAAATCAGAGAGAACACAAAACAGACCGGAAATCTGGGGGTGTGTGATAGGCAAATATTTTCCCACTCTTTAGAAAGAAAGAGTCCAGCACTACAAAATGTCAAGCATGACATCAACTGTATGCAAAATTCTGGAATGGATTATTATCTCATGGTTTGTAGGCCATTTGCAAGGACAGTAACTAGCATTAATTCCCTAAGGACAAGTCATGCTATCATAGTCTCTTTTCTCAGATAATTAGGGCTAATAGATTATACTAAGAAGGCAAATGCTTTAGATATGGTATATCTGAATTTCAGAAAAGTCTTTGATCACATTTTTCCTGATATGTTTTTGTCCAGATTGACCTAGGTGGTGGTATACATAGGTGAATTTATAATTGACTTAGTGCCGTTGCCCATGGAACATTGACTAATGGATCAATGCTGATGAGGCAGACTTTTGACAGCTTAACACATATCCATTCCTTGTCTTGTTCTGGTTAACATTTTACTAAAGTGTAATTAAAAATATAAAATACATTATCATCTATAGATAACAAATTCTGGTAGGAAGGACATAGTTTGTGAGCTATCAGGATGAGAATTCAAAATAATTTTTAGACCAAAAATAATGAATTAAAACAATAGTATGAGGATTTTTCCCATATACATATTATCTCATTTAATCATCATAGTAGGGTATTAATATGACTAATAACCCTTATTTATTGTATGCCCTGAATGCGCTAGATGCTTACCTTTGCCTTTCCGAATTTTTTTTTTTTTTTTGAGAGAGAGTTTTGCTCCTGTTGCTCAGGCTAGAGTGCAATGGTGCGATCTTGGCTCACTGCAACCTCTGCCTCCTGGGTTCAAGTGATTCTGCTGCCTCAGCCTCCCGAGTAGCTCGGACTACAAGCGTGCACCACCACGCCTGGCTAATTTTGTATTTTTAGTAGAGAGGGAGTTTCTCCATGCTCGTCAGGCTGGTTTCGAACTCCTGATCTCAGGTGATCTGCCCACCTCAGCCTCCCAAAGTCTGGGATTGCAGGCATGAGCCACTGCGCCTGGCCTCCAAATAATTTTATGTATATATATATTTTTTATATATATATTTTATATATATAAGTATATAATATATAATATATTTTATATATATAAGTATATTATATATAATATATAATATATTTATACATAATATATATTTTATATATAAATATATTATATATTATATATATATAAAATATTTCTTCTGCAGAAAAGGAAACTGAAGGTAAAATAAATTGCATACCTTCTATGAGGTTGTACAGGTAATGCTGGAGCTGGGATTTACAAATAGGTCAATCCGACACTCAAACTGAAAACCCTCTTTCTTATACCCTACTTGTTTTTCAGATGAAATGTATCAGAGAAGTATAAATTCTGCCCTGAAATTCAGAAACTTAGTTGTATAAGAACAAAGTGGAGAAGATTTAGTTTAACAGTGGTTCATGTGAAAAGGTATGAAGCGTTTTGTTTGCCTGTAAGCATCTTATGAATTATCCAGGTGAGTCCCTGACGTCCCTCCAGATGAATGCAATCTTGGATTATAGTACAGAGTACAGAACAAAGAAGGGCAAGAATCACACTGTGCCCCACCATGAGTGAAGTATGGTGCTTGCTTCAGAGGCACTCATCCTAAAAGAGCACTGTCTATTTGAGCAAGCCCAGAATAATTTGACCATAATGATGAAGATAGGTCATATGCATAATGGTTGAAGGAGCTACAATGTAGAAAGCATGCTACCTTTAGCTATATATAGGTAACATTTGTTCATGCATATTATGAGCCAGACACTATTTTTACAGTTTTACAGCTTTAATTAATATAATTCTCAAGATAATCTTATTAAATAGGTGCTGCTATTATTACTTCTATTTACAGATGAGGAAATTGAGGTGCAGAGAAGTCATATAAACTTTCCCAAGGTCACATAGTCAAAAAGTCTGGCTCCTATTTTCAATTGGAACAAGAAATTAGAGGAGGAATTACATACAATGTTTAGTTAGAAGTGTTTTAAAAAATCAAACAAGAAAGGCTGCTCTAGAAGAGTACACTTTGATTCCCAGAAACCTAGTAATTTACATTATTTCAAAAGGCCTTGCTGAGTTATCTGTTTCCTGATGCTTTCAATTAGGCATATTTTTGGAGGGATTCTATAGCATTGAAGAGGAAGAATAATATGATTTACACGTTTTCTTCCAACTCAATGAGCCTATCAGTGTCAGCATAGTCCCATATGATGGGTTGAAGTGACAGCACTCATCCTCCCAGAATCTTGAAGTTTATGTAGAAAAATCTAGATTAACTGGAACTTGATTTCAAGAATCCTAAACTAATCAAAATGTGTTGCTGCCTTCTGCTTTTAGAGGTGATTTTTACAAGTTTTTAAATATTAATCAATCCCTTCATCCATGAGTACATACACTTAGATAACAAAGATTTATTGAGCTTCTACTGTATGTAACACTATGCCTGATTTCATCTTTGGCTGTCTATTGTTAGCTCCATTTAATGATAAGAATATTTAGGCTCAAAAATTTAAGAAATTTGTCCAAATCCCCACAGGTAGGAAGGTACAGGAAAAGGCTTGGAACACAGGTGTGTCAAACTATGCTTCTCCCAGTGTACTCTACTCCTTCAGCAAGAAAATCAAGTAGATCCATATTTCACAAGTAATTTCAATAAAAGTGTTCTACTTATTTCTTGGGTCATTAGCTCAACAAATATCACCGGTTCTCCTTTCGCTTAGGGCTGGTATAGTGTTTGTTGATGAAGAATAGAAAGGTTAAAAAAGAGACCAGGCAAAAAACATTGTTCTGTCTTGGGGAGGGTTCAGTGCTGGGTGGAGAGACATCTGAAAACAGATCATTACGATCAAGTGAGAGAAGCTGAAAGTTAAATTGCCTAGAATGTGCATTCTTTTTTTTTTTTTTTTTAATTATACTTTAAGTTCTAGGGTACATGTGCATAACGTGCAGGATTGTTACATATGTATATATGTGCCATGTTGGTGTGCTGCACCCATCAACTCATCAGCACCCATCAATTCATCATTTATATCAGGTATAACTCCCCAGTGCAATCCCTCCCCCCTCCCCCCTCCCCATGATAGGCCCCATTGTGTGATGTTCCCCTTCCCGAGTCCAAGTGAGCTCATTGTTCAGTTCCCACCTATGAGTGAGAACATGCGGTGTTTGGTTTTCTCTTCTTGTGATAGTTTGCTAAGAATGATGGTTTCCAGCTGCATCCATGTCCCTACAAAGGACGCAAACTCATCCTTTTTTATGGCTGCATAGTATTCCATGGTGTATATGTGCCACATTTTCTTAATCCAGTCTGTCACTGATGGACATTTGGGTTGATTCCAAGTCTTTGCTATTGTGAATAGTGCCGCAATAAACATACGTGTGCATGTGTCTTTGTAGTAGCATAATTTATAATCCTTTGGGTATATACCCAGTAGTGGGATGGCTGGGTCATATGGTACATCTAGTTCTAGATCTTTGAGGAATTGCCATACTGTTTTCCATAATGGTTGAACTAGTTTACAATCCCACCAACAGTGTAAAAGTTTTCCTATTTCTCCACATCCTCTCCAACACCTGTTGTTTCCTGATTTTTTAATGATTGCCATTCTAACTGGTGTGAGATGGTATCTCATTGTGGTTTTGATTTGCATTTCTCTGATGGCGAGTGATGATGAGCATTTTTTCATGTGTCTGTTGGCT
>NW_022310370.1:0-2067 GCF_002776525.5 Piliocolobus tephrosceles
GAGGATTTTTGCATCTGTGTTTATGAGAGTTATTGGTCTGTGATTTTACTTTTTTGGAAAACTTTTATCTGACTTTGGTATTAGTATGATGTAAGCCTCAAAGAATGAGTTAGAGTATTACCTCTGCCTCTACTAATATAAATTGTAAAGAACTTGGCATAATCTCTTCCTTACATGTTTGGTAGAATTTACTAGTGAACCAAACTGGGCTTGGTGCTTTCTGTTTGGAAGGTTATTAATTTTTATTCAATTTTAAATAGATATAAGACAATCCAAATTGTCTATTTCTTCTTGTGTGAATTTTGGCAGATTGTTCCCCCCACGACCGCCCCAAGGAACTGACTCGTTTCATCTAGATTATCAAAGATGTGGGCCTATGGGCATGGTGGCTCACCCCTGTAATCCCAGCACTTCGGGAGAACGAGGCAGGTGGACTGCTTGAGGTCGGGAGTTCAAGAACAGCCTGGCCAGCATGGTGAAACCAGATCTCTAAAATATACAAAATAATTAGCCAAGCGTGGTAGCACATGCCTGTAATCCCAGTTACTCAGGAGACTGAAGTGAGAAAATCGCTTGAACCTGGGAGGCAGAGACTGCAGTGAGCCGAAATCACATCACTGCACTCTAGCCTGGGCAACAGAGTGAGCCACCACCTAAAAAAAAAAAAAAAAAAAAAAAAAAAAAAAAAAAAAAAAAAAAAAAGAATAATATGAACCTAAAGTTGTTCATATTACTCTTTTTTATCCTTTAAATGTGCATAAGATCTCTAGTGATGTTCCTTCTTTCATTTCTGACATTAGTAATTTTTGTTTTTTCTCTGTTTTACTTAGCCTGGCCAAAAAATTATCATTTTATTTTATCAATCTTCTGAAAGAACAAGTTTGTGGTTTTATGGGTTTTCTCTTCTGTGGATTTCCTATTTTCAATTTTATTGGTTACTGTTCTAATAGTTAATGCTTCTCTCTGTTACACATTGGATTTAATCCACTTTACTTCTCCTAGTTTCCTAAGGGGGAAGCTTAAATGACTGATTTTAGATACTTCTTTTTTTTCTAATATATGAATTCAATGCTCTAAATTTCCTCTAAGCACTGCTTTTGCTGATTCTTATATTTGTATTGATTTACAATAGTTGCACATATTTTGGGGGTGTGTGTGATATCTTGATACATGTATACAATGTGGAGTAATGAAATCAGGATAATTTTGATAAATTGTGTTTCTGTTTTTATTTAGTCAAAAGTGTTTTATTATTTTTATTGAGATTTCTTCAACTCATATTTTATTTAGAAGTGTATTGTTTAATTTCTATGGGTGTCAAAATTGTTCAGTTATCTTGCTATTATTGATTCCTAGTTTAACTCCATGTGGTCTGAAAGAAGACATTTTATGATTTCTATTCTTTTCAATATGTTAAAGTATGTTTTATGGACCAGAATGTGGCCTATCTTGATAAATGTTCCTTCCGTGTTAGCTTGGGAAGAGTTTATATTCTGCTGTAATTGGATGAAATTGTCTGTAGGTGTCAATTATATTCAGTTGATTGATAGTTTCACTGAGTTCGCCTGTGTCCTTACTGATGTTCTGTCTGCTGGATCTGTCTGTTTCTGATAGAGGGTTTGTTGATGTCTCCAACTATAATATTAGATTTATCCAATTTTCACAGTTCTAATGGTTTTTGCTTTGCATATTCTGATGCTTTGACACATACACATTAAGGGTGGCCATTTCTTCTTTGAGAATCTACCCCTTTATCATCATGTAATATGACTTTTTACCTATTTTAATTTTTATATTTGCTTGGAAGCCTGCTTGGTCTGAAATTAATATACCTATGCTGATTTTCCAAAATTAGTATTAGCAAGGTATATCTTTCCTCATCCATTTGTTTTTAATCTACATATGTCTTTATATTTTAAGTGGGTTTTTTACAGACAATATGTAGTTTGGTCTTTTTCTATTCTGACAATTTTTGTTTTTCCCTTGGAACATCTAGACCGTTGACATTCAAAGTGATTACTCATATACTTGAATTAATATCTACCATATTTGTTACTGTTTTCTGTT
>NW_022310371.1:0-2734 GCF_002776525.5 Piliocolobus tephrosceles
TGTGTGTCTCTGCATGTGAGATGGGTCTCCTGAATACAGCACACTGACGGGTCTTGACTCTTTATCCAATTTTCCAGTCTGTGTCTTTTAATTGGGGCATTTAGCCCATTTACATTGAAGGTTAATACTGTCATGTGTGAATTTGATCCTGTCATTAAGATGTTAGCTGGTTATTTTGCCTGTTAGTTGATGCAGTTTCTTCCTAGCATCGATGGTCTTTACAATTTGACATGTTTTTGCAGTGGCTGGTACTGGTTATTCCTTTCCATGTTTAAGGAAGGAAGCTCCTTCCTTCAGGAGCTCTTGTAAGGCAGGCCTGGTGGTGACAAAATCTCTCAGCATTTGATTGTCTGTAAGGGATTTGATTTCTCTTTGACTTATGAAGCTTAGGTTGGCTGGATATGAGATTCTGGGTTGAAAAGTCTTTCTTTAAGGATGTTAAGTATTGGCTCCCACTCTCTTCTGGCTTGTAGAGTTTTTGCAGACAGACGTGCTGTTAATCTGATGGGCTCCCCTTTGTGGGTAACCCGACCTTTCTCTCTGGCTGCCCTTACCATTTTTTCCTTCATTTCCACCTTGGTAAATCTGACAATTATGTGTCTTGGGGTTGCTCTTCTCGAGGAGTATCTTTATGGTGTTCTCTGTGTTTCCTGAATTTGAATGTTGGCCTGCCTTGCTAGGTTGGGGAAGTTCTCCTGGATAATATCCTGAAGAGTGTTTTCCAGCTTGGTCCCATTCTCCCCATCACTTTCAGGTACACCAATCAAACGTAGATTTGTTCCTTTCACATAGTCCCATATTTCTTGGCAGCTTTGTTTGTTTCTTTTTACTCTTTTTTCTCTAAACTTTTCTTCTCACTTCATTTCATTAATTTGATCTTCAATCACTCATACCCTTTCTTCCACTTGATCGAATCAGCTACTGAAGCTTGTGCATGTGTCATGTAGTTCTCGTGCCATGGTTTTTAGCTCCATTTAAGGTCTTCTCTACACTGTTTCTTCTAGTTAGCCATTCGTCTAATCTTTTTTCAAGATTTTTAGCTTCCTTGCGATGTTTTTGCACATCCTCCTTTAACTCTGAGAAGTTTGTTATTACCAACTTTCTGAAGCCTACTTCAGTCAACTCATCAAAGTCATTCTCTGTTCTTTTTTGTTCCATTGCTGGCGAGGATCTCTGATCCTTTGAGGAGAAGGGGCACTGTGGTTTTTAAAATTTTCAGCTTTTCTGCTCCAGTTTCTCCATCTCTTTTGTGGGTTTATCTACCTTTGGTCTTTGATGCTGGTGACCAACAGATGGGGTTTTGCAGTGGATGTCCTTTTTGTTGAAGTGGATGCTATTCCTTTCTGTTTGTTAGTTTTCTTGTTAACAGTGAGGTCCCTCAGCTGCAGGTCTGGTGGAGTTTGCTGGAGGTCCACTCCAGACCCTCAGACAGGGATTTCCTGGTGTCGCCTGTTGTCTCCCACACGTTTAAATCCAGGGCTAGAATGTACATAGGCTTTCTGCTTATTTTTTGTTAGTGTGTTTTCCAGTATTTGTGCAAGAAAAGAAACTGAAAAAATAAACATATTATATCAAAATATTGGGAAAATGGGGCCCTTAGCACACAAGATCTGTGCCTGCACTGCCGCAAGAGCTCTGTTCACTTGAATGCTGCATGGAAAATTCAACGCAATTTATGCAAAGTACTTGAAATCCTGTGTTAGTGTCTGTGCTGCAAGTCATGATGGTAGTTTACAGGGAGAGTCTGGGTGCCCTGCATTGGCACATCTGTGGCAATTGTACTGAGCACGTGCTGCCCATTTTTGATCATTCCCCAGGGCAGTCACCCTCTGCCCTGCATTTAGAAGGATACTTTTATTTCTGTCAAAGGAAAAATGGCTTTGGTTTCTGTGACCACTCCATTCTGCCTCCCATCAGATCATCTGGGAGGTTTTGTTGTCTAATCTCTGTTGGTGAAATCTTCTGTCATCCCTGTCCTGCCTGTCTCATCAGGAATCTGCAGGAGTCTGAAGAGGGGGAAGCTCCCCAGGAATCCTGGGATGAAGGTTATTTGACTCTCTCAATTCCTCCTGACATGTCTGCCTCATACCAGTCTTACAGGAGCACCTTTCACTCATTAGAGGAACAACAAGTCGACTTGGCTCTTGACATGGGCAGTGAGTACTCCATTGTTAAGGTGATAAAGCTCCAGTTCATGTCCCAAGTAGACCCCGTAATCTTGGGGCTTTCCACCCCTGGTTGGGCTGAAAGTTTCCATCACTGTGGGTTTAACCTATATATCAATGTAGATTTCAATCACTCTGGAGTCAAGTCTGAAGCACAGGCATGGCGTGCTTCAGTGAGCTTTAATGTCTTCACTGAATTTATCCCCATTTTCTGTGTCTTCTCGGTTGGCTTGGTTTAGGTCATCTGTCCATCGTCTTGTTGTTACGTTTTCTAGATAAATGACTGACTTTTCACCCACAAAAGCTGTAATAGCTGATGCTTCTGTGTAGAACCAAGTCTCATTGTAACTCAAGAGCTGGTATATTACACCCCTGCATGAAATCTCAGTGTCCACAATCTCATAAACTATCAAATCCTGGGTATTTGATGTGAGAAACCTGAGTATTGCAGTATCTCTCCTACGAGGTGTTAGAACTATTTGCCTAAAATCTATTGGGAAAGTCATTGCTCATTTGTGTACGCAAACCTAGGACAGATCACACTGGGAAGATAACATTCCCAAACAGGG
>NW_022310380.1:0-1601 GCF_002776525.5 Piliocolobus tephrosceles
TAAATAGCTCTTATTATTTTGAGGTACGTTCCATCAATACCGAATTTATTGAGCGTTTTTAGCATGAAGGGCTGTTGAATTTTGTCAAAAGCCTCTTCTGCATCTATTGAGATAATCATGTGGTTCTTGTCTTTGGTTCTGTTTATATGCTGGATTACATTTATTGATTTGCGGATGTTGAACCAGCCTTGCATCCCAGGGATGAAGCCCATTCGATCACGGTGGATAAGCTTTTTGATGTGCTGCTGAATCCGGTTTGCCAAAATTTTATTGAGGATTTTTGCATCGATGTTCATCAGGGATATTGGTCTAAAATTCTCTTTTTTTGTTGTGTCTCTGCAAGGCTTTGGTATCAGGATGATCTTGGCCTCATAAAATGAGTTAGGTAGGATTCCCTCTTTTTCTATTGATTGGAATAGTTTCAGAAGGAATGGTACCAGCTCCTCCTTGTACCTCTGGTAGAATTCAGCTGTGAATCCATCTGGTCCTGGGCTTTTTTTGGTGGGTAGGCTATTAATTGTTGCCTCAATTTCAGAGGCTGCTATTGGTCTATTCAGGGATTCAACTTCTTCCTGGTTTAGTCTTGGGAGAGTGTAAGTGTCCAGGAAATTATCCATTTCTTCTAGATTTTCTAGTTGATTTGCATAGAGGTGTTTATAGTATTCTCTGATGGTAGTTCGTATTTCTGTGGGGTCGGTGGTGATATCCCCTTTATCATTTTTTTATTGCGTCTATTTGATTCCTCTCTCTTTCTTCTTTATTATAACCTTGCTAGCGGTCTGTCAATTTTGTTGATCTTTTCAAAAAACCAACTCCTGGATTCATTGATTTTTTGGAGGTTTTTTTGTGTCTCTATCTCCTTCAGTTCTGCTCTGATCTTAGTCATTTCTTGCCTTCTGCTAGCTTTTGAATGTGTTTGCTCTTGCCTCTCTAGTTCGTTTAATTGTGATGTTAGAGTGTCAATTTTCGATCTTTCCTCCTTTCTGTTGTGGGCATTTAGTGCTATAAATTTCCCTCTACACACTGCTTTAAATGTGTCCCAGAGATTCTGGTGTTCCATGTAGTTGAGCGGTTTTGAGTGAGTTTCTTAGTCCTGGGTTCTAGTTTGATTGCACTGTGGTCTGAGAGACAGTTTGTTATAATTTCTGTTCTTTTACATTTGCTTAGGAGTGCTTTACTTCCAATTATGTGGTCAATTTTGGAATAAGTGTGATGTGGTGCTGAGAAGAATGTATATTCTGTTGACTTGGGGTGGAGAGTTCTATAGATGTCTATTAGGTCTGCTTGGTGCAGAGATGAGTTCAATTCCTGGATATCCTTGTTAACTTTCTGTCTCGTTGATCTGTCTAATGTTGACAGTGGAGTGTTGAGCTCTCCCATTATTATTGTATGGGAGTCTAAGTCTCTTTGTAAGTCTCTAAGGACTTGCTTTATGAATCTGGGTGCTCCTGTATTGGGTGCATATATATTTAGGATAGTTAGCTCTTCCTGTTGAATTGATCCCTTTACCATTATGTAGTGGCCTTCTTTGTCTCTTTTGATTTTGATGGTTTAAAGTCTGTTTTATCAGAGACTAGGATTGCAACCCCTGCTTTTTTTTG
>NW_022310380.1:1611-2175 GCF_002776525.5 Piliocolobus tephrosceles
TTCCATTCCATTCCTTTCCATATTCCTTTCCATTCTATATTCTCTTCCATATTCCATTCTTTTCCATATTCCATTCCATTCCATTTCGTTCCATTCCATTACATTCCATATTCTAATCCATTCCATATTCCAATGCATTCCATTGCATTCCGTTCCCTTCTATTCCATTTCATATTTCATTACATTTCATTACGTTCTGCTCTGTTCCGTTCCATTCCATTCCATATTCCATTTCACTCTATATTCCTTTCCATATTCCATTCCATTCGATATTCCATTCCATTTCATTCCATTCTATTCCACTAAATATGCCATTCCATTCCATTCCATTCCATTTCATTCCATTCTGTTCCATACTCCATTTCATTCCTTATACATTTCCATGCTATATTCCTTCTTTTATATTCCATATTCCATTTAATTCCATATTTCAATTCATTACATGTCCCATTCCATTCTTTTTTTTTTATTTATTATACTTTAAGTTCTAGGGTACATGTGCATAACGTGCAGGTTTGTTACATATGTATACATGTGCCATGTTGGTGTGCTGCACCCATCAAC
>NW_022310381.1:0-1006 GCF_002776525.5 Piliocolobus tephrosceles
AATAATAATAATAATAATAATAAATAAAATAGTTATTTAAAACAATAAAATGTTTATTATAGCAATATGCAGTATATACCATCGAATATGTATGTATAACATCAAAGGATGATGTAACTGATATGCACAAAGTATTTATTAAAAAAGAAAATAAAAAAAACAAAACTAAATAAAAAACAAAAAAATAGCTAAATAAAAATTGTATGTAGTTCTACATAAATGTACTATATCGTAATAATTTTATACGATTTTTAAAATATAGCAATTTTGTTTTTAAAACGCAAAATAGAAACAAATGTGAATATATCATTCATAATGTCATTAAATTTACTTATAACATTATCTTCATTAAAAAACATTTGAATATGTATGAGTATGTTTGAATATGTATGAGTATGTTTGAGTATGTATGAGTATGTTTGAGTATGTTTGAATATGTTTGTTTGAATCTTTTGCCTTATTTTTTATTATCTTTAAAACAGTTCGTAGTCTTTTATTAGTGTCATATAGGTGAGTTATAATTTGAATCAGCAGTTTTTGTGTTATATTATCATTTTCTTTGTTTTTTGCCGTCACTTGTGAATTTTTGGTAGCGTCATTTTCATCCTCTTCTACTTTACCATTATCTTTACCACTATTTTTTTTTTTTTTTACTTTATTGACTAAATTGATATCGTCTTTTTCATTCTGTTTTTTTTGTTCTCGTTTCTGTTATGGTTCTAGTTCTTCCATTTTCTTTTTTCTTTACATAATGATAAATATTTTTTATTTTACGATTCATATTTTATATTATATATGTACAGATATCTTCCAGTTGTAAATCTGTTTCATTTTTCATTTTTTTTTTTTTTTTTTTTTTTTTTTTTTTTTTTTTTTTTTTTTTTTATATGCTACATCTGCTTACCTTTTTGCATGTTATTGTGTTAATTTCACTGTTAATACATGTATTTTTTCTTGGATTTTTTTTAAGCAATTATTTATTATTTTTGCTTGTTTAAATGTTTTA
>NW_022310382.1:0-1287 GCF_002776525.5 Piliocolobus tephrosceles
TTTTTTTTCAAGTTATATTATATTTGAGTTATTTGTTAATGAAAATATAATAGTAATGACAATATATATATATATATATTTTAATGTTATAATTGAATTTTAAGAAAATATGTAAAATGATATATACGTAAATGTAATTTATGTTTTATGTAAAGTTAAATCACAAAAAGAAATTGATTATTTATTAATTTAATATTTAAAAATTTTTTTATTTTTTTTTGTGTTTACATATGTATATTTATATACGTATATACTGAAAAAAAAATTACCTTATTTATATATTTTATTTGCTTTTTTTTTTTTAACGTGTTTTGCTTGGTCATATATTTATATATGTTTTTTTATTATTTTATCGTTAAATTGAGGCTAACATAAAAAGAGTTTCTCTTTTTGTTTCCCCTCATTTTTTTTACCAATTAACTGTAACTTTTATGTTGTCGTTATATATACATATATTATCAGTTTATAGTTATTATAATTTGTATTATTACTACAATTATTATTTATTTTATTTTTGCTTTTACCTTTTTGTATTATATTTACGTCATCAATGTAGTTAATTTTTTTTTTATTGTCGCTACGTATCATTGTTTTCTTCTAATTACATCTACACCATATCGCATATTAACCACTTTATATATATATATATATATATGTGCATATTTATATTCATACACATGAGACATGTTTTGTATAGAATATAATGTATATACATTATAGTTCATGTGATGTAATTATATATATTTTTTTTTTTTTTTGTAAGTTTTTCTTATAAATGTTTAATTTCATGTTATAACTAGTAAAAAAATATTATGTTTTACAAATGTTAAAATATGTATATGTACTTTTATTTTAAGTAATAGTTTATGTTTATTGTTTTATTTTTTGAATTTATATATTTTTTATTTGTTTATTTTAAAAAATTATATGATTTTAAAAAATAAAAACAAACTGATTTAAACATTTCAATATTTTGTTTAAATTGAAAATATAAATAATAGCTTAAAATATATATGCACATTTATAGTTACCAAACATTTATTTTAGTATATTATTGTTTAACTTTTTTTTTTTTTTTTTTTCAATAATATTTTACTTCATCATGTACAAGTATATATATACTTTTATGTTTTGTTGTAACAATATTTTATATTTATTTTAATTTTATTTTTAAAGTGTGTTTAAAATTTTTCATGAGTAAGAGGCTAAGTCAGAAGCAACAGAAATATGCACGATTTATTATATATATATATATACATATATATATTTATATATATATATATATAT
>NW_022310384.1:0-1608 GCF_002776525.5 Piliocolobus tephrosceles
TGCCAGCACCCAATACAGAGCCTGGATAGGAGGGCTCACAATGTGTTTGCTAAATCAATGGATGGCTGCTCCACTTTACAGGTGAGGAAACAGAGGGAGAGGAGAGATCCTCATCTGCTTGCAGAAGAGGCTCATCCGAGGTCATCTGGGGAAAGCTGGAAATAGAGAATGCCAGCTGTGGGATCTTCTGGAGCCAATCTCAATTCTCTGGGCTTCCACCACTTCTGTGCATCTCATAAACAACACTGTCCCTTTGCTCGGTAAATCAATGCTGAACCAGGACCAAAGTGATAGCAATCTGTCTACTGGGGAGAGGAATGCCCCGTGCTTCCTCAATATTCAGAGCAGGCACTGTCACACATTTTCTGTAAGAGGCCACACGTAAATATTTTCGGCCAGCTACACAGTCTCTGTCACAATGACTCAACTCTGCCATCGCACTATAAAGGCAGTCACAGCCTATCTGTAAGTGAATGGGCCTGGTTGTGCTCCAAAAAAGCTTTATTTTAAAAAACAGCTGTGGGCTGGGTCTGGCCCTTGGGCTATAGTTTGTCCATTTCTGGCTTAAAGGATGATCAGGGTCACCCTATACAATTGTGCAGGTTATTTACTGCACAAAGGGGGTTGGCCACAGTTGGCCAACTCTGTGTGCCCTGCACACAGAGGCGCCACAGGGACGAGCAGCAGCCCCGGCAAAGCTGCTGTCACTCACTCTGAAGACTTCAGGGAGGGTCTTGTCCCAGTGTTCTGGGTGGGGGTGAGAGGCAGGGAAAGACTGGGTGAGAGAGAAGCAGGCAGCAGCACCTACCAAGGGCTCCTTGTTCTTCACCAAGCGGACGATCTTCACAGATTCCTCATCAAAATCCTCATCGATATTGTCAGGCAGAGGCGGGAGAACGGGGTCAAAATTCTTCTGGGCAACCGTGTCATGTACCATGAGCACAGCCTGCCGGGAAAGCAAGAGAAAAGCAGGGCTGGCCCGCCGCTCACAGGGTCAGCAGGCCATGGCTGGGTGGTGGTCTGGAGCATTGCGGATGCCATGCCAGAGAGACAACTGCCCAGACACTAGTGCTGAGGATCACTCCCTCAGAAGTCTCCACTCATCAGCTTCACAAGGAGAGCTCCCTCCACCCCCATCCCAGGAGACACAGAGGCATGGGTGGGCAGGGGCTCTGCGCGACTACCCTCAGGTGCGGGGTGGACAGCAGCTGGAGCAGCTCCCTCTCATCACTGCGCACGGAGGCGGCCTGCAACTCCTCCATCACCTGCAGAGAATGAGACAGACGCCACCGATGGCTAGAGGTGCCCCTGCCCCGCATCTGCTGGGTCCTTCCACTTTGGGCCACAGACCCAAGGGCCCACCCAGCTGCAGCCCCCAGGGGCTGAGGGGCAGACCCTCAGCCACCCCAGGACGATGATCCCGGGAACATCACACCAGGGGTCAGGAGCAGCTCGACGGGGCCATCCTCCAAGGAGCCACCATTTTAAGCCCTATGTACTTTCTGCTTTATGTGGATCTTCTCGCTGAACCCTGCAACCAACTCGATGCAGAGGGTCTTGTTACTTTGCCATTTTACAGATGAGAATCCTGAGACTCAAAGAGATTAA
>NW_022310385.1:0-1732 GCF_002776525.5 Piliocolobus tephrosceles
GCGCGAGCGACACAGAAGACCAGTGATTTCTGCATTTTCAATGGAGGTACTGGGGTCATCTCACTGGGGAGTGCCGGACAATCAGTGCTGGTCAGCTACTCCAGCCCGACCAGCGAGAGCTGAAGCAGGGTGAGGCATTGCCTCACCTGGGAAGCGCAAGGGAGAAGGGAATCCCTTTTCCTAGCCAAGCGAACTGAGACACACAACACCTGGAAAATCGGGTAATTCCCACCCCAATACTGCACTTTAAGGAAACGGGCACACCAGGAGGCTATACCCACACCTGGCCGGGAGGGTCCCATGGCCAGGGAGCCTCCCTCATTGCTAGCACAGCAGTCTGCGATCTAACCACAAGGCAGCAGCAAGGCTGGGAGAGGGGCACCCGACATTGCTGAGGCTTAAGTAGGTAAAGAAAGCCGCTGGGAAGCTCGAACTGAGTGGAGCTCAGAGCAGCTCACGGAAACATGCCTGTCTCTGTAGACTCCACCTCTGGGGACAGGGAACAGCTAAAAAACAACAGGGGAAGCAGCAGAGGACTGTGCAGACCCGAATGACTCTGTCTGACAGCTTTGAAGAGAGCAGTGGATCTCCCAACATGGAGGTTGAGATCTGAGAAGGGACAGACTGCCTGCTCAAGTGGGTCCCTGATGCCTGAGTAGCCTAACTGGGAGACATCCCCCACTAGGGGCAGTCTGACACCCCACACCTCACAGGGTGGAGTACACCCCTGAGAGGAAGCTTCCAAAGCAAGAATCAGACAGGTGCACTCGCTGTTCAGCAATATTCTATCTTCTGCAACCTCTGCTGCTGATACCCAGGCAAACAGGGTCTGGAGTGGACCTCAAGCAATCTCCAACAGACCTACAGCTGAGAGTCCTGACTATTGGAAGGAATAATATCAAACAGGAAGAACACCTATACCAAAACCCGATCAGTACGTCACCATCATCGAGACCAGAAGCAGATAAAACCACAAAGATGGGGAAGAAGCAGGGCAGAAAAGCTGGAAATTCAAAAAATAAGAGCGCATCTCCCCCTGCAAAGGAGCGCAGCTCATCACCAGCAATGGATCAAAGCTGGTCAGGGAATGACTTTGACGAGATGAGAGAAGAAGGCTTCAGTCCATCAAACTTCTCAGAGCTAAAGGAGGAATTACGTACCCAGCGCAAAGAAATTAAAAATCTTGAAAAAAGAGTGGAAGAATTGACAGCTAGAATAATTAATGCAGAGAAGGTCATAAATGAAATGACAGAGATGAAAACCATGACACAAGAAATACGTGACAAACCCACAAGCGTCAGTAACCGACTTGATCAACTGGAAGAAAGAGTATCAGGATTGAGGATCAAATGAATGAAATGAAGTGAGAAGAGAAACCAAAAGAAAAAAGGAGAAAAAGAAATGAACAAAGCCTGCAAGAAGTAAGGGATTATGTAAAAAGACCAAATCTACGTCTGATTGGGGTGCCTGAAAATGAGGGGGAAAATGGAACCAGGTTGGAAAACACTCTTCAGAATATCATCCAGGAGAACTTCCCCAAACTAGTAGGGCAGGCCAACACTCAAATTCAGGAAATACAGAGAACATCACAAAGATACCCCCTGAGAAGAGTAACTCCAAGACACATAATTGCCAGATTCACCAAAGTTGAAATGAAGGAAAAAATCTTAAGGGCAGCCAGAGAGAAAGGTCGGGTTACCCACAAAGGGAAGCCCATCAGACTGACAGCAGA
>NW_022310386.1:0-1144 GCF_002776525.5 Piliocolobus tephrosceles
AAAAAAAAAACTGATCGTTTAATATACTATAAAGGAGAAGAAGGAAACTCGTGTGCGACAATTATGAAAAATAGGAAGTCATGTGATAGTTGTAACTATAAGTTAACAATGGCAGTCATGTAGGTGTTATTTTTACTGTTCTACATATTACTAACGAATATGGCAAAGAGCAAGAATTATTTATCGCTCACTTTAAATGTTAACAAATATGCATATATATATATATCAGTATAATATGTGATTTTAAAAAATTATATAATTTTTAAATAAAATGAATATGTAAAAAAAAAAACGAATATGTAAAAAAAAAAATAATAATACTTTTGAACATATGCGTTTACATATATTGATGCATAGTATAGTGTTTTTTTTTTTCTGTTTTTTTGCTAATAAACTAAATAATGAAGCAAATTGGTATAGTTGCTTATATTTTCGTTTACAATGTCATAAAATTAGTTTATATCTGTTAAACACAGGGTAGGTTGTATTCGAACATATACATGTTTGTTAATCTTTTAAATGTTTTTTGTAGGTTCACGTGGAGCGTTAATAATATATATATATATATATATATATATATATATATATATATATGTAAAAGTATAGCAAATTTTCTTATGTTGCTATACTTTTACATTTTTTACAATTTTTACAATTTTTACTATTTTCGTTTTGCATAAATAAATAAAACAACACGTATTAATTTTTTTTTTACAAAGCACCAATTTATTTATAACTTGTACTTATTGAATGTTTCTATCAACTCCATGACCTATCTATCTACTATACCTTGTTTATTTTTGTTTTCTTTTTTTTTTACATTTTTGATTTTTCTCTATTTATTTATTTATTTATTTATTTATTTATTTATTTATTATTTAATTTTTTTTTTTTTTTTTTTTTATTTTTTTTTTTTTTTATTTTTACTAGTATAAAAAACAAACCGCACTTAATCCGTTGAGTACTAACTTTAATAAAACATTTATTATTTTTTAAAACAACCAAATAATTTGCTTTAACATGCTGTTCACATATCCCTATGATTTTATTATATATATTTTTTTATTTTTTTATTTATTTATTTATTATTTATTTATTTTTTTTTTTTTTTTTTCTACAAAAATAGTATCATTTGCCTTTTTAT
>NW_022310387.1:0-1004 GCF_002776525.5 Piliocolobus tephrosceles
TATTATGTTCCTAGATATGTTGAAAAAATAGTAGAAGTACCATTTAAACCTAATGGAGAAATGCCTAAAATAGGTTCTCATGTACCTTTCAACATTTCAGATTCTTTACCCCCACTCAAACCAACACAATTCTTAAATAACAACAATATTAATGAATATAACAAAAACATGGAAAATGTTTATCCTTTTTTACCTGAAAATATGTGTTGTAATCCTGCTACTTTTAATAACAATAATAATAATAATAATAATAATGGTATTATGATGAGTAAACATATGGCTAACAACGCTGTTGAACTTAATAAAAATAATATGGATAGGCTTTCCTCTATTACAGCTTCAAAACCATTCGACAGTAATTTAACAAATAGTAATGGTTTTAATAATAATAATGGTATGATGATGACAGCGCCTGGGAATTTTGTTGTACCATCTTCTAACTCGTTTATACAAACGAACTTAGAATTTAAAAAACAACATGAAAATTTACAAAGTCAAATAGAAAATTTAAAAAATGCACATAATTTACCTGAAGGAATGAAATGGCAATACCCTGATGGAGTAACACCAATGAACACACATTTCGAACATAAAAATAATATGCCTCCTCTTGTTTTTACTTGTCCACCTGAAGTCGGAAAAGTTACATGTGCTAACAAAAATATAAAACCAGATATTCTTACAAAAACAGGTGTTTTTGAATTTAATGGTTTTAAAAAAAATGGAACAGCCCAAGCTCTTTTCCCACCTTTAGCACATCACAGCAGAGTACCATTTTTACCACCACCGGCTACCCACAGAACTCCAGATGTTGAAAAAATAAGAAAAAACAACAACTAGCAAACAACTAACAACTAACTAGCGTACGAGTTCACCAGTTGATGGTATGACGAAATCGATCGTCATATATATATATTAATATATTAGTTTGTACGTTTTGCACACGCTTATAAACATACACATGTGTCATTTTTTTTTTATACACAATGGACATATGCATATGT
>NW_022310388.1:0-3034 GCF_002776525.5 Piliocolobus tephrosceles
AGCTACTTGAAAGGCTGAGGCGGAAGGATCCCTTAAGCCTGGGAGGTTGATGCTTCAGTGAACTGTGATTGTGCCAGTGCACTCCAGCCTGGTTGACAGAGTGAGACCCTTTCTTAAAATAACACATGTCATCAGTACAAACTGTTTCAATGAATAGAGCTTTGTGTTTTTGTGCTATAACAGTCAAACAATTGTATGTATTTTCTAACTTTAACTCAGCACATGCATGGTGTTTTGTTTCTTTTACTTTCATCTGCTGTTTTTGGAAATTAAACACCATTTTAAACACTCTTGTTCTCCCCTTTGCTTTGTTTCAGGTGTCCTGTTTGTCAGACTATTTCTCCATCTTCCCTTTTTGTTTGAAAGTCTTTTTTCTTCCTCAGTCTCCACGAAGGATAAAGAAAGTCCCTTTACTTTCTGTCCTCCAAGTCTGGTGAATCAGTTCCCTTCTCTTCATAATCACTGAAGCCAACCAAGTTTAGGAGGATAACAGTTCTCCTTAGAATATGCTCATCTACCTGCAGACTCTCTGCCCTCTTCACCCTTTTCCAGGGTCCTGCAGACATCACCTCATTTCATCCCCTCCCTTCCCTAAGTACCACAGAGGGGGCTCTGTAGCTCCTGCTGCCCTCTCTGTGTTCAGCCCTGGGGCTCACTTGTGCTGTGATGATGAAGTCTAAATCCCCATGTGCTTGGACCACCCTCTAGGAAGATGCCATTGTGAGTGAGTCCTGAAAAGCATGGGCTGTGTTCAGTTTCATATTGCTGGATATTCTCTATTTTAAAGGAATACTGGCAAATAAAGACTAGAGTTTGTATTGAATATCCATGTCAAAAAAGTTTTCTTTCAAAACTTTTCAAATGAAACAATTTTTCCTGCCTACTTTGAAAACTACAGTGTAAATTCAGCAAATAATGTAATACAATTTTAAAGGTGATATACATCGTATTAGTTATTCAATTTATTAAAAGCAGAACGATATTTAAAATAAATTCCATTGCATATTTAAGTGACATATTCGACAAGAATGGCATTTACATACTTTTTTACAAAAACATGTATTTAAATATATTTGACTTCTTAATATTGGTATAGGCAGACATACATGTAGAAAAGCATTATTTTGCACTACAACCTCAAACTGCAAACACAATTTAAATTCAATTAAATAATTAGAATAATATGAAACAAATAGGTGTGTTGTTTTGGTTTTTAGATACACATTCACTTTTGCAAGGGCACATGTATGTGTCTTTGCTGGGCTGTTGTGTATGTATGTGTGTTTGTATGACCATGGAATTTTAAATACACCATTAAATTACATAGTGGTATTAATCTTGGCCAGGCACAAAGGATCAGGCCTGTAATTCAAGCACTTTGGGAGGCTTAGGCAGGCAGATGACTTGAGATTAGGAGTTCAAGACCAGCCTTGCCAACATGACAAAACCCCATCTCTGCTAAAAATACAAAAATTAGTCAGGTGTTGTGGCACATGCCTTTAGTTCCAGTGTGACAGGGAAATGTGGGGCCAGAAATCCCACACAGAGTTCCTACTGGGGCACCACCTAGTGGAGGTGTAAAAAGAAAGCCGCCGCCCTCCAGAGCCGAGAACGGTAGACCCACTGAGAGCCCACACTGTGTGCCTGGAAAAGCCACAGACACTCAATGCCAGCTCATGAATGTAGCCAGGAGGGAGACTGTGCCCTGCAAAGTCACAGGGACAGAACTGCCCAAGACCATGAGAACCCAACTGTTGCATCAGGTAACCTGGATTTGAGACACGGAGTCAAAGAAGATTGTTTTGGAACGTTAAGATTTGATTGCCCAGCTGGATTTCAGACTTGCATGAGGCCTGTAGTCTGGGCTAATTTCTTCCATTTGGAATGGCTGTATTTACACAATGCCTGAACTCCCATTGTATCTAGAAAGGAACTGGATTTTTTTCTAATTTTACAGGCTCATAGATGGAAGGGAGTTGCCTCATCTCGGAAGAGACCATGGGCTGTGGGCTTTTGAGTTATGGCTCCAATGACTTAAGACTTCAGGGTGCTGTTGGAAAGTCATGAATGGTTTTGAAATGTAAGGACATTAGATATGAGAGCGACCAGGGGTGGAATCATATGGTTTGTCTGTGTCTCTTCTCAAATCTCATCTTGAATTGTATCTCCCACAATACCCATGTGTCGTGGGAGAAACCCAGTGGGAGTTCTTCCTTGTGCTGTTCTTTTGATAGTGGATGACTCTCATGAGATCTGATGGTTTTGAAAAACAGGAGTTTCCCTGCCCTCTCTTTGTCTGCTGCCATCTCCACGTAAGATATAACTTGCTCCTCCTTGCCTTCCACCATGATGTTGAGGCCTCCCAAGCCGTGTGTAACTGTAAGTCCATTAATCTTTTTCCTGTATAAATTACCCAGTCTCGTGTATGTCTTTATTAGCAGTGTGAAAACAGAATAATACAGCAAATATCAATCTCTTAGAATATTTTGTTGTTCTGCATATAACATGGCAGAGTCTCATATGAGAGGTAAAACAAATAATCCATGGGCCTTCAGATATTAAGTCATAGGATACTTATGCCTGTGTCCCTGAGGGGGTGAACCAGATATTGTACGCACTAGGGGCAGTACCTTTGGCAAAGGGTGTTCAGGGTTTTCTGAAAGTTTTGATAATTTTAATTTAAAAATTGAATTTACTATTTATTTCTTCATCAAACTTTCCAGAAGATTGTTGGCAGTAAGAACAGCCTAGTATTGGAGGAATACTCATGAGTTAGAGAGTTATTTTGTAATTATTCTCCTGAGATTTGCATGAGTCAATTGATATGGAAGTTCATATGTCCCTAGTTGAATTATCAGAATCGAGAAGTTTTCATCAACCTTAATGGCTGTAGTTTTTGGCAAGGCAGTGCTTCAATTCAGCCAGAAAGAAAGACAACAATAAAACTTTCAAATACAGGGGAGTCTGACCTCAGTTTCTCTCTCTTATAAACAAAAAGCTGCCCCACATCGAGATTTTTCTTCAAGCTCTCAGA
>NW_022310394.1:0-1030 GCF_002776525.5 Piliocolobus tephrosceles
TTAATGAAATTAATGGTTATTTACGTGATCATTATTTGTATACAAAAGACAAAAGTTAAAAAAAAAAAAAAAAAAACACACACACACACACAACATAACCTAGTATAAAGTAATATGACCAACTATATAGTATATTGTAGCATAATGTAGATAACTATAACATAATGCGGGAAACTTACAAATATATATAAACAAATAATTTTTATATGTATCATTGATTTTATATATGTTTTTATTTCATTTCTGTTTTTAGATTGTTACAGATTTAAACTAATCACTTTAGTATAATATAATAGAATTAATTTTGTCATTTTTTTAAAATATAAATATTGTTTTTGAAGAGTTATATAGACTTTTTTTTTTTTTTTTTTTCTTTCTATATTTATAAAATGTGCATGTATGTTTTTGTTTCATTACGTGTCCCATTATAAAAACCTCATAACATGCGAAATATGTATTTGGTTTGTAAATGTATATTTTAACAGTTGTTCATATACAGAGTAAGTACACCAATCTTACTATATATATATATATATATATATATACAAATATAACTTGGATACTTTATGATGGTTTTTGTTTTTTTATTAAATGTATACATTTAAGTGTGCAGGTATACAGGTGTGAATACTTGCAAGTATATATGTATTTTTACATGATATGTTTCTTTTAATACCGTTTAAGGGTATACACCGATTTTATTTATATCGAACAAAATACTGATGGAAATGTTTTTTTTTTTTTTTTTATATATTCTTTTGAGTCACATCCTGTGGTTAAAGTATCATAATTATATATAAACATTTATGTATGTATATTTGTATATACATATCTATGTGTTTTCTATTATTCTGTTTTCACTTTTTTTTTTTTGTCTTTTTTACATTTTTATGTTTTTGTGTGATAAACTGTGATTGCTTTTGTGTGATAAACTGTGATTGTTTTTGTTTGATAAACTGTGATTATTTTTGTTTGATAAACTGTGATTATTTTTGTTTGATATTTTTACCACGATTGTTTTTGTTTGATA
>NW_022310395.1:0-1215 GCF_002776525.5 Piliocolobus tephrosceles
ATGACATGATTGTGTATTTAGAAAACCCCATCGTCTCAGCCCAAAATCTTCTTAAGCTGATAAGCAACTTCAGCAAAGTCTCAGGATACAAAATTAATGTGCAAAAATCACAAGCATTCTTATACACCAGTAACAGACAAGCAGAGAGCCAAATCAGGAATGAACTTCCATTCACAATTGCTTCAAAGAGAATAAAATACCTAGGAATCCAACTTACAAGGGATGTAAAGGACCTATTCAAGGAGAACTACAAACCACTGCTCAGTGAAATCAAAGAGGACACAAACAAATGGAAGAACATACCATGCTCATGGATAGGCAGAATCAATATTGTGAAAATGGCCATACTGCCCAAGGTAATTTATAGATTCAATGCCATCCCCATCAAGCTACCAATGAGTTTCTTCACCGAATTGGAAAAAACTGCTTTAAAGTTCATATGGAACCAAAAAAGAGCCCGTATTGCCAAGACAATCCTAAGTCAAAAGGACAAAGCCGGAGGCGTCACGCTACCTGACTTCAAACTATACATGGTACTGGTACCAAAACAGAGATATAGACCAATGGAACAGAACGGAGCCTTCAGAAATAATGCCACACATATAAAACCATCTGATCTTTGACAAACCTGAGAAAAACAAGAAATGGGGAAAGGATTCCCTATTTAATAAATGGTGCTGGGAAAATTGGCTAGGCATAAGTAGAAAGCTGAAACTGGATCCTTTCCTTACTCCTTATACGAAGATTAATTCAAGATGGATTAGAGACTTAAATGTTAGACCTAATACCATAAAAAGCCTAGAAGAAAATCTAGGTAGTACCATTCAGGACATAGGCATGGGCAAGGACTTCATGTCTAAAACACCAAAAGCAACGGCAGCAAAAGCCAAAATTGACAAATGGGATCTCATTAAACTAAAGAGCTTCTGCACAGCAAAAGAAACTACCATCAGAGTGAACAGGCAACCTACAGAATGGGAGAAAATTTTTGCAATCTACTCATCTGACAAAGGGCTCATTTCCAGAATCTACAAAGAACTCAAGCAAATATACAAGAAAAAAAACAAACAACCCCATCCAAAAGTGGGGAAAGGATATGAACAGACATTTATCAAAAGAAGACATTCATACAGCCAACAGACACATGAAAAAATGCTCATCATCACTCGCCATCAGAGAAATGCAAATCAAAACCACAATGAGATACCATCTCAC
>NW_022310399.1:0-4400 GCF_002776525.5 Piliocolobus tephrosceles
TTTTTTTTATTATACTTTAAGTTCTAGGGTACATGTGCATAACATGCAGGTTTGTTACATATGTATATCTGTGCCATGTTGGTGTGCTGCACCCATCAACTCATCAGCACCCATCAATTCATCATTTATATCAGGTATAACTCCCCAGTGCAATCCCTTCCCCCTCCCCCCTCCCCATGATAGGCCCCAGTGTGTGATGTTCCCCTTCCCGAGTCTAAGTGATCTCATTGTTCAGTTCCCACCTACGAGTGAGAACATGTGGTGTTTGGTTTTCTCTTCTTGTGATAGTTTGCTAAGAATGATGGTTTCCAGCTGCGTCCATGTCCCTACAAAGGATGCAAACTCATCCTTTTTTATGGCTGCATAGTGTTCCATGGTGTATATGTGCCACATTTTCTTAATCCAGTCTGTCACTGATGGACATTTGGGTTGATTCCAAGTCTTTGCTATTGTGAATAGTGCCGCAATAAACATACGTGTGCATGTGACTTTATAGCAGCATGATTTATAATCCTTTGGGTATATACCCAGTAGTGGGATGGCTGGGTCATATGGTACATCTAGTTCTAGATCCTTGAGGAATTGCCATACTGTTATCCATAATGGTTGAACTAGTTTACAATCCCACCAACAGTGTAAAAGTGTTCCTATTTCTCCACATCCTCTCCAACACCTGTTGTTTCCTGATTTTTTAATGATTGCCATTCTAACTGGTGTGAGATGGTATCTCATTGTGGTTTTGATTTGCATTTCTCTGATGGTGAGTGATGATGAGCATTTTTTCATGTGTCTGTTGGCTGTATGAATGTCTTCTTTTGAGAAATGTCTGTTCATATCCTTTGCCCACTTTTGGATGGGGTTGTTTGTTTTTTTCTTGTATATTTGTTTGAGTTCTTTGTAGATTCTGGAAATTAGCCCTTTGCCAGATGAGTAGATTGCAAAAATTTTCTCCCATTCTGTAGGTTGCCTGTTCACTCTGATGGTAGTTTCTTTTGATCTAATTAAACTAAAGATTTATATTTCTTTATCCACCTCATTCATCATCACCATGTATATATTTCTGCTATCTATAATAACAACATCTTGGCTCCTCGCAGCTAATATGAAAAATAGGTAAGGAAAGTGCTCATTTTAACTTTTTTTTTTTTTTTTTTTTTTTTTTACAATTTTTAGTTAAAAATCTGAAGCTCAGGGTTACATGATTCACCCAAGTTCACATAACTAAGAGGAAACTGAGCTACAATTTTAAATTTGGTTTTCTGATTCCAAATTCATAATTTTCCTGCAAATGTGAGGTTTTCTATTATCTACCAACATAACCAATTTTATATATTAATTGTTATTCTCAGAACTTCTTACTCAAACAAAATTATTGGTGGAATCTCAGTGTGTCAAATAAATGACAGTGAACCTTCCGTTGCTACAAGGGCATGGGGAAGGGGGTGTCATAAAGGAAAGGCCAGAGACCTGGAGGTTCTGATTGAATAGGTTAGGGTGGGGGTCCAGGGACTTCTATTTTTACAAGTTCCCAGGGGATGCTGATGCTGCTGGTCTGTAGCCCACACTTAGAGAATCATTGTTCTAATTGCTTGCTACCCTCTTTGTGTTGTCTGCAAACAGCAGCATCAGCCTCACTTGGGAATTTATTAGAAATTCAGAATCTCAGACCCCACTGCAGATCCACTGAAATAGGATGTGTATTTTACTAAGATATGTATGTACATAAATGAGAAGCTCTGGTTTGATATGCTGGGTTTCAGCCCTATGCACATTAGCATAACTTGGTACAATATTAACAAATACATGCTTGGTTCTTGCCCAAAAATATTTTACTTGGTCTAGGGTATGGCCAGGCATTGGTATTTATAAAACACTTCTCAGGTGATTGAAAAGAGCAACTAGGTATGTGAGCCAAAGAGCCAGAATACATCATTTCCCTCACTTACCTTAGATTAAAACAAATCTGACAACTGGATACAATTCTTAGGACCTCTTATAAAAATATTCAGTATATCAAAGAGGAGCCATGCATATATAATTTTAATATGAATTCTAAGTCATTCTCATTGTAAATTTGGAAAATTATACTCCAGAATTGTGCTCAAATCCCTAAAATAAATGGTTTATATATTTCGTTAACATTTTTATCTGTTGTACCATTTTAAAAGTGCTTAAATAACATATAGCATTTCATAATTTCATAATTTGGAGACTTATATTTTCAAATGTGTTTATACTATAAAATATATACATACATATAGATAGATAGAGAGAGAGAGAGAGAGAGAGAGAGAGATGGATGGATAGATAGATAGATAGATGCTAGATAAACAGATCTTCAGAGATAGGCATTATTTTAATAGAAAAATTATGTTTAACAGTTGGGAAATAATTCTAGTTCCGGCTTTCTCTTTAATTTCTGTTAACATGTATCAATGTTGACGACTCTGTTAACATCTTTGGAGGTCAATTTTCTTCATTCATATATAGAAAACAGCGCATTAAATGACTGTGGCTTTAAAAAGTATTATCATTTAAGTAAAGGTGATGATGTGCAGCAGCCATGAGAAAGTTAACTGGCAACCTTGATTTTAACATCTGGTTTCTTCTGATATATTGCCCACTACTGTATTTATTGATAACAATTGTCATTTCCCAAGAGACCTCCAGCAAAATCTTTATTCAAGCAGAATTACGCCATGGAAGAGACCATCACCTTGACCAATTCTCAATAATATCTCAAAATGGGATAATTGGGAACTGGCCTTTACAGGATGTGTGGGCTGGACTGGGTGATTTTAAGATAAGACTTGTAAGGCAGGAAACTGGTTGAGGTTAAGAAGGCAGAGTATATTGACCTAGTAACTTTGAATGAATGGTTGCAATGAAGTGAAGTGAGGTTCCTGCAAGTGATTCTTGATGAGGAAAACTATTCATTTGGATAAGGAAGCTGTTTAGTTGGTTCACAAGAACAAGAATTTCTTGGAACAAGCCGCTAAATTATTTTTGCCTGGTCCAGATTATTTTAGCACAAAAGCATGAAAATATGCTGCCTCCTAGAATTAGTTAGCATGATAACAGAAAAGATGTTGACTTCAGTTCTCCATACTTAATGAAAATATGTTTACAGGGTTTCTGTATTGTTATAATAATCATTTGCATATTCCAAAACAATTTGGAGTTCATCTCAGCCCCTTTCCTCATTAGTATTCATTAGTTGGGCCAGCACATCCCTTCTCGGACCCCTTGGACTTCTGCAGCCAGATAATCCCTAAATTCAGGATCCTTTGCCTTCATTCACTAGGAGAATAATAATCAGATTTGTTCACTGTTGTTTTCAGGATTAGGGATTACCACAGGTCATTTGCAAAGGACAATATTAAATCTCCACTGCTATCTACCCATTCAACATGGGTCACAGTCAGTACTAACCTAATACACTGTCAGCCACAGGGGCTCACTCCCTCAGGTATCCACGGATCTGATCTCAGGAATTCTTTGTTCATTATCCTTTGTACAGAGTACAGAGGCTGTCCGCTGTGAAGTCGCCTGGTGTAGCACGAACTTTTATTTTGGAAAATAAAAATTCAAAATTATTTCCAATAAAGACAACTGCTGGGATAGAAAATGGAAAGCGAGCATGTCAGTAAGCACTCCAAGTTAAGAAAAAGGTCAGAATAGCATGGGGCAGTTAAGAGCACAGACTAGGCATATGTAAGGGGAATGGGAGGTGGAACTAACAAATATGAAGCAAAAGCTATGATTCCAGAAATATGATGAATTCTTTCTTTTTTTTCTTTCTTTTTTTTTTTTATTATACTTTAAGTTCTAGGGTACATGTGCATAACATGCAGGTTTGTTACATATGTATATCTGTGCCATGTTGGTGTGCTGCACCCATCAACTCATCAGCACCCATCAATTCATCATTTATATCAGGTATAACTCCCCAGTGCAATCCCTTCCCCCTCCCCCCTCCCCATGATAGGCCCCAGTGTGTGATGTTCCCCTTCCCGAGTCTAAGTGATCTCATTGTTCAGTTCCCACCTACGAGTGAGAACATGTGGTGTTTGGTTTTCTCTTCTTGTGATAGTTTGCTAAGAATGATGGTTTCCAGCTGCGTCCATGTCCCTACAAAGGATGCAAACTCATCCTTTTTTATGGCTGCATAGTGTTCCATGGTGTATATGTGCCACATTTTCTTAATCCAGTCTGTCACTGATGGACATTTGGGTTGATTCCAAGTCTTTGCTATTGTGAATAGTGCCGCAATAAACATACGTGTGCATGTGACTTTATAGCAGCATGATTTATAATCCTTTGGGTATATACCCAGTAGTGGGATGGCTGGGTCATATGGTACATCTAGTTCTAGATCCTTGAGGAATTGCCATACTGTT
>NW_022310402.1:0-1043 GCF_002776525.5 Piliocolobus tephrosceles
TGAAAGAGCTCACACTGCAGAGAAACCTTAAGAATGTAGGAAATGTGGTCAAGCCTTCAGATTTTTCTGTTTGTGAAAATTTGGGAGGCCTCAGACTGGAGAAAAGCCTTTTGAATTTAAATTTGTGGTAAGGTCTTCAGTTGTGTTAGTTCCTTTGGATGACATCAGCTCATTCCTGAGAAAAACCCTATGAATGTCCAGAATGTGGGAATGTTTCATTTCTCTCATACCCACTCAAGGACATATGAAAATGCACACTGTAGCTGGCTGGACCTTGTAAATACAAGGACGTACACAGGATTAAAACTCTAAGAGTTTAGAAACTGCAAGAATATTTTCAGTTTTAACATTCACTTGAAAAGTCATGTGAAATCTCCCACTGGAAAGAAATTCTGTAAGTGAAGCTTTTCTAATTTGGAAAGCCTGATGCAAATTAATTATGGTTCAGTGCTTGAAAAAAATGTATGAAATGTTACACAAGTTACACCTAGCCAGTGTGTGGGCTTTTCTTATCACTGCTGCTTATCAGCATGCCAAAAGTCGAATCTTCGGACTCAAGTCTTGCCGGCCTTAGACATAATGGCCTCACTGCATGTGGAGCTAACCCCAGGAAGATGGAGTGGCACTCTCTGGAGGATTAGATGGTCTCCATCAATGTGGGTTGATGGGCTCCTGAACTCTTTCCTGTAACCATGCAGAGAGTCTACACTGCCAGTGATCATGTGCCTCAACTCTTTAGATGTAGAAACTCAAAATATTAAAAATATTCTGAAACAGTTTCCATTGAAAGGAAAGAGAAAAGAGGTCAGGTGCCACGCTGCGGTCAAGAGAACTAGTAGATGGCTCACAAGAACACTCTGTCGCTACTGTCTGTGCCTCTGTCACAACAAATAACCTGATCCTTTAGTTTTAAGGGTACAGGGCTATTTTCCTCCCTTTCTTACTGGTAGTTCTCAAGATAACTGTATGATATGCTGGGAATGCAATATCCTGATAATCAGGTGACATTGGTCAGAACAGCCCAGGCTCTGTTAGAGTCCCTG
>NW_022310405.1:0-2307 GCF_002776525.5 Piliocolobus tephrosceles
GGAACTTCCTAGAGACTTGTTAAATGGCTTTGTCCAAAATGCTGATAGTGACATGGACAATAACGCCCAAGCTGAGGTGGTCTCAGATGGAGATGAGGAACTTATTTGGAACTGGAACAACATTTGCTCTTTTTATGTTTTAGCAAAGAGACTGGCAGCATTTGGCCCCTGCCCTAGAGTCTGGTGGAACTTTGAACTTGAGAGAGTTGATTTAGAGTACCGGACGGAAGAAATTTCTAAGCAGCAAGGCATTAAAGATGTGACTTGGGTGCTGTTGAAAGCATTCACTTTTATAAGGGAAGCAGAGCATAAAAGTTCGAAAAATCTGCCACCTGACAATGAAATAGAAAAGAAAATCCCATTTTCTGAGGAGAAATTCAAGTTGACTGCTGAAATTTGCATAAGTAACAATGCGCCAAATATCCCTACAATGGGATAGGACATGTGAGAGACCTTTGTGGCAACCCCTCCCATCACAGGCCTGGAAGTTTAGGAGGAAAAAATTGTCCCCTTTGCTGCGCCCAGGGTCCCTCTGCTGTGTGCAGTCTAGGCATAAGACTCCCTGCATCCCAGCTGTTCCAGCCATGACTAAAAGAGGCCAAGGTACAGCTCAGGCTGTGGTTTCAGAGGGGTAAAGCCCCAAGACTTGGCAGCTTCCATGTCGTGTTGAGGCTGCAGGTGCACAGAAGTCAATAATTGACATTTGGGAACCTCCACCTAGATTTCAGAGGATGTATGGAAATGCCTGAATGCCCAGGCAACAGTTTTCTGTGGGTGCAGTACTCTCATGGATAACCTCCACTGGGTCAGTGTAGAAGGGAAATATGGGGTCAGAGTCCTCACACAGAGTCCCCCCTGGGGCACTGACTGGTGGAGCTGCAAGATGAGGGCCACCATTCTCCACACCCCAGAATGGTAGATCCACCGACAGCTTGCAATGTGCTCCTGGAAAAGCCACAGACACCCAGTGCTAGCCCATGAAAGCAGCTAGGTAGGAGGCTGTATCCTGCAAGGCCATGAGGGCAGATCTGCCCAAGACCATGGGAACCCAACTCTTGCATCAATGTTACCTAGATATGAGACATGGAGTCAAAGGAGATAATTTTAGAGCTTTGAGATTTGACTGCCCCACTGGATTTCAGACTTGCATGGGGCCTGTAGCTCTTTTGTTTTGGAAAATTTCTTCCATTTGGAAGGGCTATATTTACTGTATGCCTGTACCTGCATTGTATCTAGGAAGTGATTAACTTACTTTTGATTTGATTTTCAATATGAGAGCAGATATTTCCTGTGCTGTTCTTGTGAGAGTTAATGAGTCTCATGAGCTCTGATGGTTTTAAAAACGGGAGTTCCCCTGCACATTCTTTTTGCCTGCTGCCATCCATGTAACATGTGACTTGCTCCTCCTCCCTTCTGCCATGATTATGAGGTCTCCCCAACTTTGTGGGACTGTTAGTCCATTAAATCACTTTCTTTTGTAAATTGACCAGGCTCAGGTATGTCTTTAACAGCAGCATGAAAACAGACAAATACACTAAGCTTTTTTGTTTGATATAATACATCAGTCCTCTTTCTTATGCATTTATGATAATTAGAAGATATTTTGAATTCCTTTTAATAATCACAAAATTGTGGAATAATAGCCAGACACAGGAATTAAGAATATTGAGTAAAATATAAATACAGAAAATAAACCATGCTGCCCATCCTATCTATCAGTATATCCATTTGGCTTCATTTTCGTTGTAGATTTACTATTTGGCCATTTTTAGCTATTTCTACTGATGCAAGTTGGTCCAAGCCACCATAATGTTTTACATGAATTATTGCTATAGGCTTGCAATCTGTTCCTGTCATTCCACCCTTACTTACAGTTAATTTTATTTTTCCCACCAAATTACCCAGTCCTGCAATTTTATGTAAACCAGATCGTGTCATTGTTCTACTCAAAATCTCCTGTTAGCTTTAACTCTTACTCCTCCTTTGAGCATTACTCAATGCCTTATTCTTAGTGAAGCCTTCCCTAATAAACCCAAGTGAAACTGCAATCTGCTCACCCACCCAGGCTGACTTTCCTCTTTCTCTTCAAATACTACCTTGTCATATGTGGTGTATTTAATTTACTTTTTCAATTGTCTGTCTTTCGTTATAAAAATGAGAAGGTAAAATCTTTAGATCTGGACTTTTCTTTTTTACTGTCACAATCTAGAACACTCAAAAGAGTAACTGTCACACAGTGAGTACTCAAAAACATTTCTTGAATAAATGGCTAAACTACTTTTATTGTGTCATTCAAATCGTCTGCCT
>NW_022310407.1:0-1279 GCF_002776525.5 Piliocolobus tephrosceles
TTTTTTTTCCACACATAAACAGTGTCTTAGTGTCATAAATGTATTTATAAAAAATATATTATTAAATAAAATTTTAAGTTAATAATAAATAGTATTTTGTTTCATTATCGATTTTTAAGGCTCAAATCATTTATGGATAATAAATTTGATATGAGGATATATCCCACTTAAATAAATAAATGAAATTATTGCATTCGTGCTCATTTTAATATTTTTATTATTGTTTCATTTTTATTTATTTATTTTTTTTTTTTTAATAATATTTAGTAAATAAACATGCACATAAATCTTTTTTATTATTTTTTTTTTTTTTTAATGATTGTTTAAAATTTACATGCATTTTTTAACGCTGAGTTAAAACCATGTAACCAACATTATTTTACTTAGCACATTTTGTGTTCTCTTGCTATTTTTTGTTTTTTTTTTTTTTTTTTTATAAATAATTGCAAACCATATATACTTAGCACAAATTTTTTGATTATCATATTATCATACATATATCCATATGTGTTTCAACCTATGTTCATAATATACATGTTGTGTATATATAACCATCTGTCATATATATATATATATGTTTTTATTTTTTTTTTTATTTTTTTTTTTAGTGGCATTCATTGTATTATTAAAAAAAAAATTTTATTATGAATAATGTTTTCTTAAATTTATTGATTTACTCAATCACTTATTTAGCACAATGATGATAACACTTAAAATACTAAATGGTTGATTTTAGTAAAAGCATTTTTTTTTTCATAATATAATTACATAAAATTGATTTTTTTTTTTTTTTTTATGGCATACTTTTTAAATTTGTACATATATGTATATGTATATATTTATACATATTTATATTTGTAACGATGGTTTTTTAAGCATATATATGTAAAGTACCATTTCAGTATTGGATATATTTTTATCCACTAAATAAACAAATATTGTTTTCTCATATATGACTATTTTTAGTTTTTATCTCTTCATTTATTATTTATTTTTTTTACATTATTTGTTTAAACAAAAGTAAAAATTAGTTTGCATGTATGGTTAAAATATGTGATTCTTTTGCCTATTACTTTTTTTGTTCCTTTTTATTTATTTTTTTTTTTTTTTCTTTTGTATTTTTGTATACCTATTATATTTTTAATTTTAATAATATATATATTTTTTTTTCCCCATTAT
This sequence comes from Piliocolobus tephrosceles, assembly GCF_002776525.5. Taxonomy (NCBI): domain Eukaryota; kingdom Metazoa; phylum Chordata; class Mammalia; order Primates; family Cercopithecidae; genus Piliocolobus; species Piliocolobus tephrosceles. Next base: position 1,180 of record NW_022310407.1, read on the forward strand.
ATATTTGATTATCTATTTAAGTATATACTGATTTGTATACTCGTCTGTATACTCTTCTGTATACTTATTTGTTTATTCATTTGTTTATTCCCTTGTTTAT
>NW_022310408.1:0-4164 GCF_002776525.5 Piliocolobus tephrosceles
GGCATGGCGTCCGGTACGAGTCTCTAAGTGGGATTTGGGCACCAGCCCTTGAAGCAACAAATTCACAACGCCACGTGTATGGGTGACTTCAGCACTGGGGCTGTGCACAGCAGGATGTGGGGCAGTAGCCCGGCAGTAAGCCTCCCAGAGGCGAGAAGGCTCAACTGGACCCTTCTTCCCTGCAGTGGCCTCCTTTGCCTGAACGCAGCTCTGCAGGTGACAACGGCAGAGAATCAGAACACTCTGGGCAAGAGCATGATGATCCATCATGCTCATCCTCCGAAGCCCCTGGACCAACCCTTTCATGGCTGCCTCCATTTCCTCCTCAAAGGCTGGCTCCTGGCTCACGGAACGGTACCAGGTAGCACAAAATCTCAAATAATCACATCTGGATGGTGCAGTTGATTTCCTGTTCCAGCTGTCTTTCTGCCTTAGGACATAGAGGACAGGTGGCCAATGGGATGAAGCCTTCTAGGAGCAGTGGATCTGAAGCCACTCCAGAGACGCTGGAGCCCAGCCATCCTCCCAGCACCACTAGCAATGCAGACAGAAGGCACAGCAGCCTCACACTGACCGGAAGATGTATGACCAGGAGCCAGCAAGCAAGACCCCCAGAGCCATCAGCTTCCGGCTGCTCAACAGGTTACTGAGGTGACAGCTTGATCCAGCTGGAGTCTCCTGGAACAATGGCACTATTTCTGTATCCATGGCTGAAGGGACAAGGTGGCTTCCCCAGATGACAGCCCTCAAGATTTTACTCCAGAGTTAGGGAAGGGGGGAATGAACTGTGTCCCAGATACAGGGTGATCTGGGTGCTGTTCAAGGAACTGAGGCTCCAGGCTCTCTAAGTCCTACAGGCACTGCAAAGTGACAGTGGCAGCTCTGCCATCTCCCCATGGCTACCACTCAGAGTCCTCCAACTCGCCCCTTCCAATCGAGGTGTGGCTTTGGAGGAAATCTCTGCAGCCTTGATACTGTCCCAGGCAGAAGCCCTCTTTGCAGCCTTGGTGCGGGCAGTGCAGGGCTCTGGGGCCCACAGACACCTACACACACAGAGGGCGGTGGCTGGCCAGGACTGGGTCACACGATGCCAAGACCCATGCGCCCACACTCAGCCCCGACCTGAAGTGGGCTCATCGGGGTCATCTCCACTGGCCTCGGCCTGCTGCCGCTGCAGACCTGGGTGACTGCACTCTCAGCCCTGCCTGTGTTAGGGCTGCCAGCCTGCTGGCTGCCGGCGACCAACAGTAGCTTTTTATAACTTAAATTTTCTACATTTTCCTTGCACATATGTTTGACTTTGATCATGTATTTTATTTACGCTTTTAAGAGAAGGTACCTACAGTAAGATTACAAAAAGAGTTACCATGATCTGTGACAAATTTAGTTGTAAGTGCAGTGGGGAAAAAAGTTTAATAAAAACAATAAAGATATATAACACGTGGCTTCTCAGTCTTTTGTCTCCCATATTATTCCTATCATTTATTCTATATTTCTAAGGTTAAGTAATATTAAGATCAGGTACAAGCATTGTCATGTGCTTTTAATTACTGAATATAAATGTATCACATGACAATTATATTCAACATATTATTTCAAGCTATGTACAATTTTAATAATTTTATACAGGTTGCTTTGAAAATGAGAGTAAATTCGAATATAACCAACAATGAAAAAAATATTTACGGTGCAAATATTCTCAGCAAGATTTGAATTGCTGGTAAATTAAAAACAGATAACAAGCAAAATTTTGTATAATAATTTTCATTTAGTTTATGTTAAATTTTTTTGAATTCACATTAATCACATATCATGATATAATGTTTTTGATTTTTTTTTTTTTTTTGAGACAGAGTCTTGCTCTGTTGCCCAGGTTGGAGTCAGTAGCATGATCTCAGCTCACTGCAACCCCTGCCTCCCACGTTCAAATGATTCTGGTGCCTCAACCTCCCAAGTAACTGGCATTACAGGGGTGTGCCACCATGCCTACATTTTTTTTATTTTTTTTTTATTTTTAGTCAAGACAGGTTTTTGCCAAGTTGGGCAGACTGGTCTGGAACTGCTGACCTCAAGTGATCCACCTATTTGGAACATTAAGTGAATGTATCTTACTGTCTTATTTCTTTTAAGAATGTATTCTATACCATTTTATGCAATCGCTTACATATGTGCGTATTTTCTTATGTTGTCTTCATGATATACAAACAAATATTTGAATACATGAAGAAACATAAATGACTCATCTAAAAGCTTTTCAACCTGACCCATAAACTCAGGTTATTTGAAAATGGAATGAAAAGTGTTAATGAACATTTTTACTATGGTTCATGTTTGGTAGGTATACACTAATATCCTAAAAACAAAACAGAAACCAGAAGTACCTTGATTTTATAATGTAAATTTCTGATGTCTAAATTAATCAATAAGATAATTTTTGTGTTTTTAACTAAGTGTATTCTATTTTATTTTGATGCTGTGTCATTCCACAATGGATAAAATACCAACTGACATTCATCGGGGTAAACTAGTGAATTATCATCCCATTAAGATACATTTTGTTTCTGCTAAAGTAAAATCTTAAATGGAGGAATTTGCCAAGTCAAGTGCTAAGATTTTATTTCTGCTACTAATTGAAAGATAAATTTAAAATTCAAATACATTCCATTACTCTATCTATTCTTTATTATCATGAGAATTAATATAGACAGCATCTTTTACACAGCACATACATACAAAGCCTTATTTTCACTGAATTACAAGGAAAATATAGGTATATAAATATATATACAAAATTTAGATACTAAATGATATAATTTACTTATTTAGCTGTGCGAGACAGAATTTGATTCAGTTAATTATTCCAGGTACAGTAACTGGTTGAAAATGGGACATGAAGTAAACTGATACACTTAAAAGTAACTATATCCAGTGAATTCATTTCAATGTCTCCAAGGAAGGCAAGCCCACCTTCTTGAGATAAGGAATGAGGGGTAACTTATTTTGGCCAAGTTGGCTCAATGATCTGGGGAACCAAAAACTGTATGTACATGGATAGTTGTTTTGTTCCCCCCACAAAAAAATTGGGGAATCCATTATTTCCCAATTCATGCTTTTATTTTCATATAAGAGAACAGTTGATGCTCCAAAATCTTAAATTTTAATTAACCAAATACAATGTTTCTAAAGACAAACATTCACAAGAGTTAAGCCAGCCGGGCAGGGTGGCTCAAGCCTGTAATCCCACCATTTTGGGAGGCCGAGGTGGGTGGATTGCTTGAGGTCGGGAGTTTGATACCAGCCTCGCCAACACGGTGAAACCGTGTCTCTACTATAAATACAAAAATTATCTGGGCCTGGTGGCGTGTGCCTGTAATCCCAGCCACTAGGGAGACTGAGGCAGGATAATCGCTTGAACTAGGAAGTCAGAGGTCACAGTGAGCCAAGATCACGCCACTGCGCTCCAGCCTGGTGACAGAGCCAGACTCTGTCTCAAGAGAAAAAAAAAAAAAAAAAAAAAAAAGGAAAAAAATGGTGGGGAGGGATAGAGTTAGGAAAACAGAAAGGGAATATGAAACAGAGAAAATCAATAAACCACAATTAAATGTTTGGAAAGATAAAAAAAAAAAATCGGCAAATGTTTACTTAGGCTAAGCAAGAAAAAAAGAGAAGAGACTCAAATCACTAAAATCGGCAAGAGAAGAGAACACATCACTGTCAGTATTACAAAATAAAAATGATTTAAAAGAGAATGCAATGAAAATCTTATGCCAAAAAAGACAGACAGCCTAGATACAATGGATGAAGTCCTAGAATGACAGAAACTAAAATAGTCTAAAGGAGAAATAAAAGATATAAATAGATCTATGGAAGGTTACAAGATTGGATTGTAATTTTAAAACCTTACAATAAAAATCTCATCTCAGCTAGCTTCCCAGGTGAATCAAACACTGAGAAATGAATATCAATCGTTCACCCACTGTTGCAGAAAATAAAGGGGGAGAGAACACTTCCCAATTCATTTTACAAACAGGATTACTCTGACACCAAAACTGAATCACAAAACACTATAGACCAGTATCTTTGTTTTATAAAATCAAAAATCTTCAACAAAATACTGCCAAGTTGAATCCACCAACATATAAAATAGATCATGCACTGTGTGCA
>NW_022310410.1:0-2246 GCF_002776525.5 Piliocolobus tephrosceles
ACTACTACCTTAAGAGACCTTCCCCTGACTTCTCTTTTAAAAAACCTATGGGTCTCTGTACCCCTGAACTTACTTTCCACACTTATTTCTCTCTTCACCCCCAAAATCCATATTAGAATGCAGCTGCAGGCTATAAAGCCTTGCATGAAAGTAAAATACCCAGTCTTTTCAAGAGAAAAATAAAATAGGCAGCCTCCTACCTCTTGTCTTACTCTAATATAAACTCCATGAAGATAAGTGTTGTGTCCATACTGTTCATGCTGCACAGCAGTTGCCCTTATCTGCAGGGCGATGCATCCCAAGACCCCCAGTCTTGAAACTGCAGAGAGTAACACACCTGATTGCCATCATCAGAACACATTTCTGTTCACATCTTCCACCCACAGAGTTCATGCCTTTCCCATCTTAACTAAGCACTTATCATGGACTGTGGCCATAACTTTTGCAGTTTTAGGTGCAACAGCAAAACCAGCATTAATTTTTTCTTCTTCACAATTTCATGGATAGATTTGTTCTTACTGTAGATCTTAGCAACCTCAGCATATGATGCTTTTTCTTTTGAGAACTTTCACCTTTTTTTCTTAACGAAAGCACTTTACAGCTTCTCTTTGGCATATCTCAACTGCCAGCATCACTGCTCTTGCACTTTGGGGCCATTATTAAGTCAGAAAAGGGTTACATGAAAACAAGCACTGAGATACCACCAGAGTCCATCTGATAAATGAAATGGTAACTACGTGACTAACAGGCCGGTGACGTATACAGCATGGATATGCTGGACAAAGGGGTGAGTCACATCCCAGGTAGGATGAAGCAGGGTGACTTGAGATTTCACTATTCAGTACGGTGCACAATTTAAAACTTAGGAATTGTTTACTTCCTGGAACTTTTCATTTAATATTTTTGGACTGCAGTTGACCACAGGTAACTGAAACTGTGGAATGTGAGGATCAGAGGATAAGCAGGGACTGTGGTATTCATTTCGTTGCACAGTGCCTAGAATACAGTAGGTGCACTATAAATATTTTGTAAAGGGATAACTTTTCTAAAACTAAAAATATTTATGTTTTACCCAATAATTTTTCTTCTGGAAATTTATGCTAAGGAAATATTCAGAGATGCTTACAAAGTTTTATGCATGAGTGTCCATGCTATTTGTAATTGTGAAAAATGAAAACAACTCAAAAGTTTAACAGTGGTCATCTAAAGTATTGTAAACACTGTATATATAGTTTTAATAGAAGGTCATCCTATTCATTTATTCATGAGAGGTACAATCTCCAGGGATCTGTAAAATCTATTTTGTCTTAACCAAATAACTAAATTATGACTTTTAAATTGTTGTAATTTTTGTAGTATTATCTGATATTTTTATTTTTATGTATGTTCTTAAGTAGTTTAGAGGATAGTCAGATTTTTAAAATCTAAGATCAAACAAATGAAGCTTATTTTTATGTATTCATAGTATAAGAGACATTCAGTAAATAGATAATATTTTTGTTTTATTCTAGAAGACAACTCCTTGAACATGGTGAGGTAAAGCTTTCATTTTAATCTCTGGTGAACTTGTGTATTACATTGTAGTTTGAGGATAATTGACAAAGGTATAGCCTGCTGCTGACACACCATCAGTCGTGAGTTGTCAGCATTGGTGATACATTTCTGCTGATCCTCCTTACTCTTTCATCTGCTCTCACTTTTGAGTAGTAGTAAGGATTTAAAAGCTAGAAGGCTGATTTGTGACTATAGTACAGAATTAAATTAAATTGCATTCATTTTACAATAACAAGCATTTGGTTTCTAGCCTGCTGAACTAAACAGCTACAGTCCATTAGGGCAGGCGCCCCTGGCCCTGTGACTGGTGGCCATCTGCCACCACATAGATTTGCTGCTCAGTCAGCGACAAGCTCAGAAGTGTTGAAGGATACAAAAGATACTAAAGTAATGTTGCTGCCCTTCAGTATGTGTAATTTTACAAAGGAGACAAATACGACAACATTTTATATGGTGTAAAATTATTTTGTGGCATAAAAAGGAAAAGATTAGTGTGGGCTGGAAATATTTCCTATTTGATAGAACTTTAAGTGGGTGTTGAGGTAAAGGTCAAATTTACAGGAGTGGGTAACTGAATTTGAACTTAATAGGGATAGTTTATGACACATGTTGAGTATCCCTTATCCAAAGTGCTTAGGACTAGAGGCGTTTCAGACTTCAGATTTTATTGAATTTTGGAATATTTACACTGT
>NW_022310411.1:0-2976 GCF_002776525.5 Piliocolobus tephrosceles
CACACTGGGGTGGAATGTGTGCAGGCCCCGGTCTCTGTGGGTGCTCCACTAACTGGGGCTCCCAGTGCTCACCCCATACTAAAAACAAGTCACAGTGGGTGTAGCTAGAATGACCCCTGTGAGAAAAGCTGCATCCAAAACTGTCTCGTGGCCGCAGTCGGAGGCCCAGCCAGAGAGGGGAGCAGCCGCCCGAACCCATGTCCTGCCGGCTCCCGTGACCCCCAGCACCCAAAGCCCCACGGTGTCCCCACTGGATGGGAGGACAAGGGCCAGGGCTCCGGCGGGTCCGAGCAGGGGCTTGATCCCATCCTTCTGCCCTGTCCCAGGGCCCATGGCTGGAGCTGACCCTTCTGACAAACATCCTCAGAGAGTCAGAGATCAGCAGCACCTCCCAACATCAACCCCAGGCAGAACAGGCACAAACCCCACATCCAGAGCCGACTCCAGGAGCAGAGATGCCCCAATACCCTGGGGGACCCCGACCCTGATGACTCCCCACTGAAATCCGCCCCAGAGTCCACCAGGACCTGCTGCAGGCGAGCTCTTGGGAGCAGCCTCGGGCTTAGGGGACACCACTGCGGGCCCCGACTTTGACAAGGCCACAGACCCTTCCTTCCTTTCCTGAGGCAGCACAGACTTTGGGGTCTGGCCAGGGAAAAACTACTGGCTGGTGGCCAAGCACAGAGCCCTCAGGCTGAAGTGGCCCCAGGAAGGCCCCCAGGAGGTGGTCCACGCCCCTTCCTCCCAACTGGATCCCAGGTCCTCCCCAAGATAGGGGTGTCGTCCAAGGCAGGTCCTCCACGGAGCCCCCTTCAGACTCCTCTCCGGACCCCACTGGGCCTCAGTCCCAGCTCTGGGAATGCAGCCACCTCAGGCACAGCAGGCAGCCCAGGCCCAGCCATCCTGCAGTGCCCAAGCACATACCCTGGAGCAGAGCAGGGTGCGTCTGGGAAGGGGCTGAGCTCCCCACCTCCCACCCCCACCTGCACACAGCCACGTACCACTGCTCAGCCCCTCTGCAGGAGGCTCCAGTCCCCATGGGGTATGGACTTAGGGTCTCACTCAGGCACCTCCCATCCTGGGAGAAGGGGCCTCATGCCCAGATCCCTGCAGTGCTAGACACGGCTGGAGGCAGTGGCCCCAGGGCTACCCTGACCTGGCCCCTAAGGCTGCTGCAGCCCAGACAGCACTGCCATTCCTGGGAAGCCTGGGCTCCACCAGACCACAGGTCAGGGCACTGCCCACAAGAGCCGCCCACACCCAGCTCACAGGAAGAAGATAAGCTCCAGACCCCGAGGGCCAGGACCTGGCTTCCTGCCACTGCTTGTAGCCCAGACCTCCGTGCCTCCCCTGACCACTTACACACAGCTCAGCGAGCTGTTCCCACACAGTCTAACCCCAAACCGGGACCACCTGGCTCTCAGGTCACCGCCATTTCCCTCTCCATTCGCTCCCAGCAGCTCTGCGCTCCCTCCCTCCTCCCTCCTTCAGGGAAACACCCGGTGCAGCCCCTCCCTGCAGCCCACACCCTGGGGAGACCTGACCCTGCCTTGGCCCTTCCAACCCTGCTGCTCTTACTGCCTACCCAGACAACCCTGCGGCCCGGGGCCTGTAGTCCCCACCCTGGTCTCCACCCAGACCACTGTCCATCACTCCAGACACCCTCCCAGGCCAATCCTCAACCTTCAGGCCCTCCCCTCTTCTGCTGCCAGAGCCTCAGTTTCTCCTGCCTGTGCCCACCCCCTGCCCCCACCTGCCCACAAAGTGATCTCTTCGTCTTCTGGGGCCCCTGAGCCATGGCACTGACTCTGCACTCCCACCCACACACTGCCCATGCCCTCACCTTCCTCCTGGCCACTCCAGCCCCCATCCCCTCTCAGGCCCGGCCCTGGTACTTCCAAGACAAAGTCTCGCCCAAGTCTTTCCCATGCAGGCCTGGGCCCTTACCCTCACTACTTGGATACAGGGCAGCCTCCTGTGCACAGGAGCCGGGAGCTCAGACTTTCCACAGGCAGAGGGCACTGAAAGAAATCGGCCTCTCGCGCCTTGACGCACGTCCGCCTGTGTCTCTCACTGCCCGCACCTTCAGGGAGGCTCGGCACTCCCTTCAAAGACGAGGGATCCAGGCAGCAACATCACGGGAGAATGCAGGGCTCCCAGACATCCCGGTCCTCTCACAGGCCTCTCCTGGGAAGAGACCTGCAGCCACCATGGAACAGCCATGGAGCCGGCTGGATAGTAACAGAGTCAGTGACCGACCTGGAGGGCAGGGGAGCAGTGAGCCCGAGCCCAGACCACAGGGACAGAGACCAGCCGCTGACGTCCCGAGCCCCTCACTGGTGGCCCCACAACACCCCGTGGAAACAGAAGAGACCCACAGTCCCACCTGGAACAGGGCAGACACTGCCGAGCCCCCAGAACCAGCCCCAAGAAACACCAGGCAACAGCATCAGAGGGGGCTCCTGAGAAAGAGGAGGGGAGGTCTCCTCCCCCAGCAAGCGCTTCCCTTGACCAAAAACAGGGTCCACGCAACTCCCCCAGGACAAAGGAGGAGCCCCCTGTACAGCGCTGGGCTCAGGGTCCTCTCCAAGACACATGAGTTTCAGACAAAAACCCCCGGAAATCACAGTCTCAGCAGGAGAACTGGCCAGAGACAGCAAGGGGGGACTCGGTGACACCCACAGGAACCGGAGGATTTTGTGGGGGCTCGTGTCACTGTGCGGATATTGTAGTGGTGGTGTATGCTACGCCCACAGTGACACAGCCCCAGTCCCAAAACCCTGCTGTAAACGCACCCACTCTGGGGCTGAGGGGCTGCAGGGAGCGTCTGAGGAAGTAGGGCCTAGAGGTGTCCATCAACACCCAAAACACACCAGACTCCTCCCCATGTATCATCTGCACCGGGCAGCGAGCAGAGTAAACAGAAAATGAGAGGCAGCTGGGAAGCTGGCACAGGCCCCAAGGAAAGAGCTTTGG
>NW_022310412.1:0-5554 GCF_002776525.5 Piliocolobus tephrosceles
CAGAGATATAGACCAATGGAACAGAACAGAGCCCTCAGAAATAATACCACACATCTACAGCCATCTGATCTTTGACAAACCTGAGAAAAACAAGAAATGGGGAAAGGATTCCCTATTTAATAAATGGTGCTGGGAAAACTGGCTAGCCATTAGTAGAAAGCTGAAACTGGATCCTTTCCTTACTCCTTATACAAAAATTAATTCAAGATGGATTAGAGACTTAAATGTTAGACCTAATGCCATAAAAATCCTAGAAGAAAACCTAGGTAATACCATTCAGTCCATAGGCATGGACAAGGACTTCATGTCTAAAACACCAAAAGCAACAGCAACAAAAGCCATAATTGACAAATGGGATCTAATTAAACTAAAGAGCTTCTGCATGGCAAAAGAAACTACCATCAGAGTGAACAGGCAACCTACAGAATGGGAGAAAATTTTTGCAATCTACTCATCTGACAAAGGGCTAATATCAAGAACCTACAAAGAACTCAAACAAATTTACAGGAAAAAAACAACCCCGTCAAAAAGTGGGCAAAGGATATGAACAGACATTTCTCAAAAGAAGACATGCATACAGCCAACAGACACATGAAAAAATGCTCATCATCACTGGCCATCAGAGAAATGCAAATCAAAACCACAATGAGATACCATCTCACACCAGTTAGAATGAAAATCATTAAAAAGTCAGGAAACAACAGGTGCTGGAGAGGATGTGGAGAAACAGGAACACATTGACACTGTTGTTGGGATTGTAAACTCATTTAACCATTGTGGAAAACAGTATGGTGATTCCTTAAGGATCTAGAACTGGAAGTACCATATGACCCAGCCATCCCATTACTGGGTATATACCCAAAGGATTATAAATCATGCTGCTATAAAGACACATGCACATGTATGTTCATTGCGGCACTATTCACAATAGCAAAGACTTGGAATCAACCCAAATGTCCATCTGTGACAGACTGGATTAAGAAAATGTGGCACATATACACCATGGAATACTATGCAGCCATAAAAAAGGATGAGTTTGTGTCCTTTGTAGGGACATGGATGCAGCTGGAAACCATCATTCTTAGCAAACTATCACAAGAAGAGAAAACCAAACACCGCATGTTCTCACTCATAGGTTGGAACTGAACAATGAGATCACTTGGACTCGGGAAGGCGAACATCACACACTGGGGCCTATCATGGGGAGGGGGGAGGGGGGAGGGATTGCATTGGGGAGTTATACGTGATATAACTGATGAATTGATGGGTGCTGACGAGTTGATGGGTGCAGCACACCAACATGGCACAAGTATACATATGTAACAAACCTGCACGTTATGCACATGTACCCTAGAACTTAAAGTATAATAAAAAAAATAATAAAAAAAGAAAGAAAAAAAAAAAGAAAATTGGGGAAGTGAACCGGAGTAATTAACCTAAGGGTTTAACTAATCTTCACAGTTGGTTTGTGACCTATGATTGCATTAGTCTCTTTAGGATTTGTCAAGAGAACTTGCATGAGATTAATATCCTCTCCTTAATCCCTACTTTTAATAGAGTTTTATTCAGCCTCATGTTCTCAGCTGCCCTGTGCCCCTACGAGAAATCCTTCCCAGAGGTCTGTTAGAGGTGGTTCATCAAATGGAAAGAATGAAATGGTAATCCCTATCAAACACTGAAATTTCTAAATCCAGGCAGAATTTTCATCATTATATGTAAAAAAAAAAAAAAAAAAAAAAAAGTTGGGAAGTCCTCACACCTCCTAGAAGCAACACTCATTTAGAAGGTTTTTTGGTTTGTTTCCAAATGAACAGGTGCTCTACTTTTGCAAATCAGACAATTTTAATTAGTCAACATATAAAACATCCTTCATTTAACTTTACATACATAGGATGAACATTTAATGTGTCATTTAAACCAAGACATTGTGAAGAGCAAAAGGAGGCATTAAAAACAATCACAACAGGATGACACATGCAAACATGGACTATCCAGGGTAAAACAGGACGTGTGGCCAACCTGCACATACATCAATACTTGAAGCAGTTCTTCTCTAGTCCTCATGTTTTTTGTTATATTGGAATATGGCAAGGATACTGTTCACTTTCTTTTTTATATAGAGAAGTAAATTTGTTCAAGTTTCTTGAAAAATAATCCTACATTCTAAGTCTCCACTAATCTGTTTTGAATCTCATCATGTATTTTATTTCTATGAAACTGAGACGTAGGCTTTCCACATAGCTATATTTTTGTGAATCCTCCAGAAGATTATTTAAAAATACCTACAGTTTTTCCCACTATTTCAACATTTATTCAAAGACACTTACTTTTATTTTGAACAACTTTGAAGTTTATTTTGGAATAAAAGTGTCAGTTTTTCCCCAAAATTCTCCAAGTTTTCGTAGAACAATGGATTTACTTTTTAGAAGAACATTGAATATCTGAATATACCAACACTTTACTATTGGTTATCAGATGTCAAAACTGACAGTCTCCATCCCCCACCCCGTGAGTCAGTTGCCTGCCTAATTTATGATAGAGATGTAGAAACATAGACAGAGATAGATAGTGCTGGGGCTTAGAACACAATATCCCAAAATATGGCACTTTGGTATGCTGAGTAGCTAGAACTGAAGGAGACTGGAAAGGCTTCAGAAGCAAGAAGTTCTCTCTGACCATCTCCAACACTCCTTTCTCCTTTCCCACTTCACCTCTGAGCAGATCACAGAAACTAGAACTCCTCGTCCCAAAGCAATTCATAAAACCCGTGTCACTCTTTGCCCTTTTCCCTTTTCTCCTGGAGACCCTCATGTGACAAATATCCTGCCCTATACCCAGAGGAAAGAATGCCAAACAGAGGGGCCAAAAATAATCTGATCAAACAGGACTTCTTAAGTTCCCCTAGTTTATGACCATTAGATCATAACCTTTTTGTCCAATTACATTTCTACATGCTTGTCCATTCTTCACTGAACCTAAACATAAAAGTACTCGGTTTTCCCTGTGCCTTTAGGTCTTGATTTCTGAAGGCTTCCTATCACATAAAACTTTAATTAAATACATTTATTATGCTTTTCTTTTGCTAATTTGTCTTCTGTATTGAAGTGTCAGCCATGATCTTAAAAGATACTACCTTCTCACTTTCTACCCGTACAGTTTCTGGCACCCAACATGGAGTGGCTGAGGCACTTGACTCACTCTGGAGCCTGCAGTTGAGATCCTGGGACAACTGACAAAAAGCCAGCAAAAAGGTTAAAAAAAAAAAAATGTCTTTACCAAGGTCAGTATTTCAGGATCTCTGCCTATAGTGCCTGTGAAGGGAAAGTGGAAGGTAAAAATTTATCTTTATCCTTTCCTTTCCAACTTCAGATTAGCAGAAGAAAGTATTTGTTTGAATTGTAATTTGTGCATAAATTTGGTTTGGGTGTACTCATTTGTTATTCATCCTTTAAACAAATGTGTTAGGCTTTTCTCTTGTTAACTTGACTTCTGTTACAGGGTGTTGGGTATCGACCTTGGAATGGATGAGGAAGAAGGACCTTGTTGTCCCTAATTTCACAGACAGATGATGGATGCATTTTATGGGTCTAATGCAAACACACACAGGAAAAATTGGTTTGAACACTCCAGATTTTAAGAGAGCTCATTTTGCTCCAGTTTTAATTTAATTATATTTAACATGGTGCTATGTATTTATTTTTCTCCTGCTATATATATATTTGTAAGATCTCCGAAATTCTTTGGAAGTAGGAGAAGTACAAAAAAAAAAAAAAAAAAAAGTGACCACATACAAGGTTGTGATGGGTGGAAGGAACCAGGGGGATTAGAACTGAGAAATTCAGAGATTTAAGCAATGGTCTACTGGGGGCGAAGATGACACCACATTTGCAAGAAATGGAGAGGATGTCCAGCATGTGATCCTCCACTCTGAATTATAAAGTCTTCTTGATTTATCTATTTTTCCCCTGTATTTGGGTGCGAATATTACCTTCCCTTTCTGCTGTAGTGTACATGGTTGTTTAAGGTAAGAGCACTAAGGAATTTCTGGAATACCTGTTCTTTAATAAAGTCATCAGCCATTTATGAACATTCTGCTCTAACTTGTTGGCATTGGAAAGTCATTCTGGATTTTTGAGTGGGTAATGACATGATACAATATGCCTTAGTAAGATTAACTCATCAGTGAGTAAAATAATAACAGCTAACATTTTATATCATTCTTGCTCTTAATGTGAACTATTTTATATCTCCTCTATCACTGAATCTTCAAAAGAACCATATGTGAAATAGACACTTTAATTATCTCCATTTTCCAGACAAAGAAATGGGAGCTATTTCTATTGAAATAACTTGCCAAGTTCATATAACTATAAAGGGGTAGCACTAACAGTCAAACCCATGCAGTAAAGTTCTAAAGCTTGTCTATCTGCTACACGGTCAGGACTACATTGACTAGAAGGAGATACTGAAAGCAGGAAAACTATGTAACAGATTATTGCATAATTCAGACATAAGAGGATGAAGCAAGGGGAAAGAAAAGGCAAGGGTGGTGCTACAAAGGAAGAGACAGTAGGATCGTGAAGTTCTTTGAAGTTGTCAGGTTGTAAAGAGAACAAAGACATATTTAGTTTGATTAATAGGAGTAATGTGGCTGGTAAAAAACATTGAAGAAAGTGAGACTGTTACCAGGCACAGTGGCTCATGCCTGTAATCCCAGCACTTCAGGAGGCTGAGGTGGGTGGATCTCTTGCAGTCAGGAAGTTCAAGACCAGCCTGGCCAACAAGGTGAAACCCTGTCTCTACTGAAAAAAAAACAAAAGCCTACAAAAATTAGCCTGGTATGGTGGTGCATGCCTGTAGTCCCAGCTACTTGGGAGGCTGAGGCAGGAGAATTGCTTGAACCCTAGAGGTGGAGGTTGCAGTGAGCTGAGATCGCACCACTGCACTCCAACCTGGATGATGGAGCAAGATTCCGCCTCAAAAAAAAAAAGTGAGACTGTTGAGTGAGGGAGTAACTTCTTGCTGGATATTTGGAATTTAAAAAAAACTAGAATGAACAAAGAAAGTTGGCATATTAATCTTGTTTACAAAACAAAATGAAACACCCAAATAAATGTTAGCTGTTTCTGCATTATATTTCACTTCACTGAGAGGAAATCACATTGGTAGAATGTACAGGATGTCTCCTCACAAGAATCATTAAAAAAAAAAAAAAAGTAGGGGGGCGGAGCAAGATGGCCGAATAGGAACAGCTTCAGTCTCCATCTCACAGCGCGAGCGACACAGAAGACCGGTGATTTCTGCATTTTCAACTGAGGTACTGAGGTTTTCTCACTAGGGAGTGCCGGACAATCGGGGCTGGTCAGCTGCTGCAGCCCGACCAGCGAGAGCTGAAGCAGGGCGAGGCATCGCCTCACCTGGGAAGCGCGAGGGGGAAGGGAGTCCCTTTTCCTAGCCAGGGGAACTGAGACACACAACACCTGGAAAATCGGGTAACTCCCACCCCAATACTGCGCTGTAACACCGGCACACCGGAGATTATATCCCACACCTG
>NW_022310413.1:0-6088 GCF_002776525.5 Piliocolobus tephrosceles
CCCAAGTTGGCCAGTTTAAGTACACCTAGGAATCATCTCTTCAGAGGCTTTCTAACTTTTTGCTAACATGTGACTTATATTCTCCAAGATGGACTAAAGTTGGGTCTTAAGGAAGAAAAGGAAGAGATTATTTTCAACATATCATGGTCTGACTTGCAAGAATTTTGTTGTTAAATATAAAGCTCTGTCTGAGTTGAGAAATATCTAGTCCTAAATCTTAATTCATCTCTTCTAGAAGGACTCTCAAGATGGAAAATTGTTATTTTTAGCTAAACTATTTTGGATTTAAAGTTTGTACTGATTTCCACTGTGTTTTCTAGAATTATATTATCAAACTGCTTTCCTAAAAGCACACTAAGTAGAAATAGAAAGATCGTTTTCATCAAATGTTTTCCTTTTAAAGAGCCAATCAGTTTGTGCACAGACTGTATGTTCTTACCAAATAGAATTACAAATTAAAGTGAAATATTAAAATAATGTTAGTATGACAATTATTCTTGGGATTAGTATGTTTTCATATTATATTTTGGAATTACATTTAAAAAATTTATTCCATTGACTCACTAATGATGTAGTTTAGTCTACCTAAAGGAATTGTATACAATTTCTAAAAAAAGAAAAAAACTTGTACACAGTTTCTAGAAGATTGTAGGGGTTCAACTGATTTAACAGAGTAATACTACTTCCAGCTCTTCGATTATACTCCATGCGCTTAAAATAGGAAAAGGATGGCAACAATATTAGTGTTTGTTTTTCCCACATGATAAAGATTAGATGACTTTAAGTGCTACTGAGGTAAATTCCATTTGTTTTATTTATTAAGCACAGTTTTAGTTGTGATTCCTCATTCCTTCTTACTCTAAAAGTGGAGAAAATAGTACAGGGTGCCCCTCAAGCTATTAGTCAAGTGACCTAGTTTCAGTTATCCCTTTTCTGGGTTGGGCCAACACTGATTTTTCCCAGATGACCATATTTTCTTTTATTCCCATACAGGCATTCCTAGAGTTTTAAAAAGAAAGCATGGAGTTCCTCCAAAATCTGTGGTCAGAACACAAATATTTTGAAATAGTCTCCTTACCAGCCTGCTGTAGCTATCAGCATCACCAGTAGTCCTTTTAAAAGAGAATCTTTGAAAGATCATTAAGAAGAATTAAAAAGTTTTATAATCCATAAACCTCTTTCACAGTACAATCAATTATACACAATTCACATGCTTTCAAATATTTTTCCTATGACTTTAGAAGTCTAGGCCTGTTGCTGGTGACACTCAAAATAATCATTATCATGATTTAATGATAAAGTCACTTGAATAACCAAATGATGTAGAAATAGAAAAAATATTTTAAAAGGGATAAAACCACTTTATTTATAGGAAATAAAGTGCCTATCTTTCCCCTACTGGGAGAGGAAGAAACATGTAGGACATTTTAAACTTCTGGTGGATTTGACATTAGAAGGGAGATGGCCAGGACTGGTGAAATTCTTTTTGCCTCAAAAGGAAAAGTGGAAAGGAAAAGAAAGCAATGGGTTTTTTCCTAATAAATAAGCTCTAGGCTAAAATCCCAAACACACAGACTAAGTATTATACATACACATCTATAAAATATTACTAATTACTTTTTTCTTCATTCTTTCCTCTTACGTGGTAAGGTAGTGATGGACAACATTACAATTTGGTGTTTGAATTACAGAGCATTCAGGTGGAGAATGTGACT
Source organism: Piliocolobus tephrosceles (assembly GCF_002776525.5). Classification (NCBI taxonomy): domain Eukaryota; kingdom Metazoa; phylum Chordata; class Mammalia; order Primates; family Cercopithecidae; genus Piliocolobus; species Piliocolobus tephrosceles. Next base: position 1,716 of record NW_022310413.1, read on the forward strand.
AAATTAGAGGGGCTGGGATACGGATACAATGCCTTGGCGATTTTCATATCTCTCCTCTTTGAATAGATCATGACAGCATTTTTTTTTTTTTTTTTTTTTTTTTGGTATAAAGGATGCTTCATATTGGGTGGAAGCATATATCTGTTGTTTTATACAAGGTCTAACTTGTGTAGAAAGTTGGGAATGACTAAATTGCATTAAAGTGTCTTGCAAATGTTTTTGCATAAAGTCCATATTTTCATACTGTTATAAATTTCTTACATATTTTCCTACCCATTTCAAGGATAAGTTGAAAATATGGCTCCCCCTACTGACTAAACTTAATATGTTCTTCCATCACTGATGCAAATAACCTTAGGTTTTATCTCAGTAGTTTGCAGGTACCTGCTTTGTAAACTCAGAGACCGATACCAACGGCAAGTCTAATGATGTCCCACAAAAGTGACGCTGTAATAGAAGACTTGCAAGGTACCCAACACCACAGCTAGATACATCCCTTTGCGGATAACTGATGGCTTATTTCTGGGATCTGGTGGAGAGATCTCCCATCACTGAAGAAAAATACTTCTGAGAACTGAAATAACTACTATGCTATGGATAATGTCAGATACTCCTATAAAGCTAGAGCCACTCATCTGAGTCTACTGATAAAATGGTACACATAGGAATATGTTCTCAAATTGGGCTGTGTTTGTGTGTTGGGGGTTGGGAGTGGTTGTCAGGGCATTGTTAGAGAGAGCACTGTATCCATGAGCAGTTTCCAGCCCTCTTTTGGGAACTAATGATACAATCTCTAGAACTGTTGACTCCTGAATCCTAAAATTTGTGTCTTGCTAAAGTAAAGCAAGCTTCCTGGTGTGTTCCTAAATTCAGGAATGCAATTTATTTTGGAAATATGCCAGTATCTTTCCTGTGTTTGATAAAGACCTTAGGCACGGGTTTTTTTCCTTTGTTTTCTTTTTCTTTTCTTTTCTTTTTTTTTGCAAGAGGTAAAGCTATAGAATGGGCAGCATTGAGATCAACATATCTGAAAGTGCAAAGAGAACTGGGCTTTTCCTCAGTAAAAATGGTTTACATTTAATGAACTCATGGACAGTGGCCATTGCTTTGCTTTGCCATGTGTTCAGGCAAATGAGCCCTAGATTATCATATAATTAAGAATATATCTGTGTAGAGAATGTAGTTTTGGAAATCCTGTAGGAATTCCAAGAAAGAACTAAAGTGGGGACGTGTACCTACTAAACAGAAAAAAATCAGCTACTGGCTCAGAAGAGGACTAGAACCCAAAAGCTGACAGCTTTGTTTGGATCTTAGAAGTAGTTACATCTGGTCGGGTGCAGTGGCTCACGCCTGTAATCCCAGCACTTTGGGAGGCCAAGGCAGATGGATCATGAGGTCAAGAATTTGAGACCAGCCTGGCCAACGTCGTAAAACCCCATCTCTACTAAAAATGTGAAAAACATTAGCTGGACATGGTGGTGGGTGCCCGTTATCCCAGCTACTCAGGAGGCTGAGGCAGGAGAATCGCTTGAACCCAGGAAGGTGGATGTTGCAGTGAGCTGAGATTGTGCCACTGCATTCCAGCCTGGGCAACAAGAGCGAGACTCCATCTAAAAAAAAAAAAAAAAAAAAAAAAATAGTAGTTGACTGGGAGATGCTGAAGCTATGAAACATTGCAGAGAATAACTACATATTTATCAAATTATGAGGCTGCTAATGTGGTAAAAGATGTACAGAATACCAACAGGAAATAAATATGTGTAAGATTTCTTCAAGACAATAGCTGACTGTGGCTGGCAGGCTACATAGGATCCTTGCCAGTAGCTACAAATGGCTTCAAATGTGTTCTGACTAGAATGGGCATATATTTGCTTTTGAACTCCATTTATCCTGCAAAGGACGCAATAGCTGAGATACCATAAAAATTTTGTAGTGAAATGCTTATAAATGCGGCCAGGCTATACTTCATTTTTAAAAAGTGTGTATTTTACTAAGAAGCATAACATAATATGAACTTATGTCCTTTTTTATGCTCAAAGTAACAGTTTGCTTGAGAACTAGATTGGGCAATTAAAAGTGAGGTTAATGATTAGTGGGGGTTGTCTGAAGGGAAGGCCGGCTTGATTGGATGAACATATATTTCACGTGAATGACCAAAAGTTGGAGACAGAAGAACTTTGTTAAGGTTTCTCCTGTGTGAAGTGGAATGAGGGGTAGGAGATGATATAGCCACAAACTCTACCTTTCACACCTTGCAAATTCTTTTTTCTTGTCAGATCCAGATGTACTGTGTCTGAGACTGCCCATGCATGTCACAACAAGAGAGGCATTGCTGTGCTAATTCACTTCCTCGAAACTTTAAGGAAATGACAGACTGGATAGTCTTCACCATATGTGTTTAAGATGAACTGTAGGTATTGGACCCACTTCTAGTTATTGAAATTGTCCCATTGTTTTTTAATCTGTGTCAGGACGAAAAAGCAATTCTGAGAAGGCTTTATCTGTCCTGTGGGTTGTTGTGTAGAGATCCCACCCAGCACGGCTGAGCCTGGATTAAGAAAGGTAATGAGTAAAAGAAAAAGGAAAATTTTGGCAGAAGAGAAGTGATACTTAAACAGGTAATGATGTATAAAAAAAAAAAAGAATATCTAATTTTCTTAGCTGTTTTTTCAGATGTAGTGCCAAGTGATGGCCACTGCTGAAAGAAATATTTGGATTTTGTTTTTTTTTTTTTTTTTTTTTTTTTTTCTGCTGAGAAGGGTATTTGAATGAAGCTGAACCCTAAGGCTTACCCAAGAAGTGGCTGTGGATGGTTTGGAGAAGATATCAACCAGCATCCCTTGATGATGATAATACTCTTAGCTGAAGACTTGCCTGAGTAATAGTGGTTTGTAATTACCATTTGGACTATGTTTTACACTGAACTGGACATACTGTTCCTGGCAGTTGGCAACTGATGTACTGGATTGCTGTAAACCAGGATGTGGCCTGTTAAGGTAACTAGCTGAGTATGAGTCTGAAGGAAAACATACGTCATTACCACCTGTTTTGTATACTTAAAAAATTTTAGTAGGTGTGAATGTATATGGAATACTACACAAACAGTAGCTCAATTAATTAGATATGAAAAATGGTAAATATTGTCATTAAACGGCAGTCACAGATCACTGGTGATTTGCTCCAGGAACATTCAAGGTGGCAATTTTGGACGCCTTATGGTACGTACAAACGGAGTGACAACAAGAAATAGTGTATGCTTACTGGCAGTCTCCTGAGGCACTCCATACTTCTGGGGATACCAAATACATTTGATTCTTTGTTAGAATTTCTATTTCTCTACTCATCTATTCTTGCATATTGTCTTCTCCCATTACAATCCTTGCACTTATAGTTGTTTTAAATTCAGTCTGATAATTCCAAGATGCCTACCATATCTAACTCTAGTTTTGATGCTGTATTTTTTGCCTTTTAGTAGGTCTTGTAATTTTTTGTTGAAAGCTAGACTTGTACTGGGTTGAAGTAACTCCAGTAAATGAATCTTTAGTGATATGTGGTGGTAAGATGTTGAGGGAGGGGAAGTGTTCTATTGTCCTCTGATTAGCTCTCAGTCTTTTAGTGAACCTGTGTCTGTGACCATCACAAGTGCTTAGCAGCGCCTCCCCACCCCCACCTGAGGTTGGAAGATGGCTGGAGGGGCAGGAGTTGGTAATTTCTCTTCTCACATATGGAAGGCTAGCAAGAACTGGAGTTTGGTATTCCCTTCCCCAAGGATATTCCGGCTGTGGTAAAATACCAGTAAGTTAGCCTTTGGGGACACAGTTTCTCCCAGGGGATTTTTTTTCGCTCAAAAAAAATATATATATTTATACTTATATATATATACTTCTCTTCTATAAAAGTATATATATATATACTTCTCTTCTATAAAAGTACTTGAGATGAAGAAATAGAAACGTTTGGATACTATGAAAGTGTAATGAATATGTAAACTTGAACAATGTGCTTATCTACTTATGTTGAAAGTGCATATAACTTCTAACATAGCAGTTCTACATCTAGGAATATAATCTAGAAAACTCTCTTATACAAACATTGTTGTCTAGCCATATAAAATGGACAATATAAACTTGCTATATTTGACTACATATTATTTGCAATAATATGCAATACCAGTTAAAATAAATGAAATCTACGTGTCTTAAAATAGATAAATGTAAAAAACAAAACAGTAAAAAAAGATTACAAAGGAAATACACAGTGTGATATATTTTAATTTAGAAAGAAGATGTAGAAAGCATACAAAGCGGGCTGAGCAAGATGGCCGAATAGGAACAGCTCCAGTCTCCATCTCCCAGTGCGAGTGACACAGAAGA
>NW_022310414.1:0-2436 GCF_002776525.5 Piliocolobus tephrosceles
AACCTAAGGCACCAACCCTTAAGAGATCTGATTGTCGGTGGTGACTTTGGAAGGAAAGTTATGATTAGGATCATTTTAGTACTAAGAGTTTTGAGCTGTCTATCCAATATTTTCATCTGCATCTCTGCCTTGGTAATACTGTGTGTGTGTGTGTGCGTGTGTGTGTGTGTGTGCACGTGACTTTTCATGTGTTTGAAATGTATTATCTATCCCACACTCCACATGAGTTTGGAGGTTAATTACATACAGGCTAATCTGAATCTATACTCTTAGGGACGGGATTAAGCTACTCTGTCACATTGTGAAGAGCTGATATGTAAGAGACTCTGAACATCTTATAAATTATGTTTAAAATGTTTCCTTTTTGGTGAAGGGAAGAATAAGTATTTGTAAACAAATGCAAAAATATCTTTAACTCAACAAAAGAACAGTTAGTTAGCCTTGTTATGATTAGCAGAAAGAATAGCTGCAGACACTATAAAATCACTCAGCAACAAGATTTGACAAAACCTTAAAGATGGCTCTATTTTTCCGGTTTTATACAGGAAAATATTAAGGCCCTGGAAATTGAAGTACTTTTCCCAACAGCGGAGTAAATGTCAGAGTCAAGGCTGTGTTTTACATCTTGGTTTTCCCACACATCCCACCCTATGGTTCTGTTGTGCAGTTCCTTTGTGTGACTCCTCAAAGCCTGGTTAAAGGTGATACCATATCCAATTGTATCAACTCAGTAGCACAAAACACCAGGGAATTGATTCATAAGAGTATTAACCTTGTGGCATTACTGAAGACCCATCTGATTAGTAGTTATCAAGTAGTCACCCTGGCTAAATATATGGGTTTGATTTTTAATTTTGAAAGTGAAAAATATTTTAAAATATATGTCTTATATCCATATCCCCAGGAAATTTTAATCAAGTTTTAAAACTTCCAAATTTAGATAAACTAATGTTTTTTGTTGTTTTAATTTTCACTCAATGAAAATAGAAAAAAAAAACTAATTGGATAGAACAGGACAGCAGAAGCATTCCTTATAGCCAAAAATGGGATGCAACAAGACTGAAGGAGGACAAGGTGGGCAGATCACGAGGTCAGTGGCTAACACGGTGAAACCCCGTCTCTACTAAACACAAAAAAGTAGCCGTGCATGGTGGCATGTGCCTGTAGTCCCAGCTACTCGGGAGGCTGAGTCAGGAGAATCGCTTGAATCCTGGAGGCGGAAGTTGCAGTGCGACTATATCGCGCCATTGCACTCCAGCCTGGGCAACAGAGTGAGACTCCAAAGAAAGAGAGAGAGAGAGAGAGAGAGAGAGAGAAAGGAAAGAAGGAAGAAAGGAAAGAAGGAGAGAGAGAGAGAGAAAGAAAGAAAGAGAAGGAAAGGAACAGAAAGAAAGAAGAAAGAGAGAAAGAAAGAAAGAAGGAAAGAAAGAAAGAAAGAAAGAAAGAAAGAAAGAAAGAAAGAAAGAAAAGCGTTAGCGATGGAGAGTGAATGAGAGTGAGTGTGTTTGGGCCCCTCTATCACAAGCGCACACTCAGCCTTTCAACATTTGCTGGAGATTCACTTGTTCCCTTGTTATCTCCATCAAGGGCAGCTTCCTCCTGCTTCTGTTGCTGCAACTCAGCTAGGCACAAAGCATCTGTGGATCCGTTCTTTTTATATCAGGGCTTCATCACTCTGAATTTAAGTTAATTAGCTTTTTTTGAGACCTCAGTTCTGTGTTTTAAAATGAAATCTATGATCTGTACATTACCCAGCTTATTCTCTTTGTCAGGGCAAGAGCATTTTTCTATAACTTTCTAAATTCGAAACAAAAGTAAAAGTTCACTTCTTTTCAGAATTCCCACGTGTCAGAAAGTGTTACTATTATCATCAGTTTAGTGATATTTATGGAATTCCAAGTTGACTCTAATATCAGCTTTTGGGTTAAAATCTTTTTTTCTGATATGTAGCCTTTGAAATTTTATTTGCCGCAGATCTCTTAGCAGTGAACAATTTTCATTTTTATCTGTCAATTTCATATTGTTATTTTTGACCTTGAAGGACAGCATTACTGAGTATCCAATTCTATATTAACAGTTATTTTCTCTCAACATTTGTTGATATTAGTTTACTCATTTTTAGTTTTTGCTTTACTCTAATAATCAGATAAATATTATTTCATTATACATTGTCCTTTTTTCAATGTTTGTATGGTCTGCTCTTTGGTTTTAATGTTTCATAATTTAATAAAGTGAGTTTATTTTTATATCATCTGTTAGAAATATATTCTTTGAATCAATGGATTTATACCTTTTCTTAATTTCTTTTTGAGAATCTCTTGAAATGGTGAATCCTTTTACACTTCTCTCCCCCTATATTTGAATGAAATAAATGTTAGACCTTGTGTTTCCATGCTACATTCTGGGTATATCATTTAAACATTTTTTTCTTCACTA
>NW_022310415.1:0-1077 GCF_002776525.5 Piliocolobus tephrosceles
ACCGTGTCAGACTCACTGTTGTCGATGGGCTGAAGCCCAGGTTTCCTGAGGTCACGTGTCGGCTTGTAGGACTTTCTCTGGCAGAGATGCGAGTGACTTCTGTTCCCTGTGAGAGGCTCATCTCGGGGGCTTCATGGCCTGAGGGACAGCAGCCTGCTTGAACTGATGGAGCAATCCCGCGCTCCCCTTACTTTCTGAAACACCTGTGAGTGACTTTTCACACGTTCTTGGAAGAGGCTTCATGCCCGTGCTCCTTGTGAATGAGCGAATGCTTTTGTTGACCCCCTCATCCCCTTTCTTTGGGGTGTTCCGGTCTCGGTTCTCACGGGTTCTGCTTCTAAGGGCATTTCTAAAGCTGCGGAGTGTAGAAAGCACCGAGGAGGCTCTGCTCCCACCCCCGTGAGCTTTCCGGGCATCATCCTCTCCCCTCAGCGAGGCGACGTCCATGGCACACCGAGGAGGCTGTGCTCCTGTTCCCCGTAAGCCTTCCAGGCTTCGTCCTCTCCCCTCCAGGGGGACAGGAGGAACCTTTCAAACCCTTCTTAAACGTGTTTTCATGTCTTTGTTTTCACAAATGTCTTTGCGTCTTCTCCCTTATCCAGAAGTGAGGGTGAACGCTGAGTTATTCACAGGAGTCAAGAAACCACACAGAGCCCAAAGTGACATTTGTTTCGCCGAAATGATCCGTGTGTGTTCACCTTGAAATGCAGCTCAGTAAAACAGGTGTGTTTTGAGGAATGACTTGCAATTCCCCGGGGGGCAAATGTGACAGTTAAATTTCATCCAGTCTGTGTAGGTGTCCACAAGCCCCTTCGGTTGGTTGCGCATGAGTTTCTGTGACTTGGGGATATTTTTGAAGAAAGACAATCTGTTGTTGCTGAGGACTTCAGAGGGTGTGCTGGGATTGTGTGGGGCGGACATCGGCGGGGGGCTGCGCGTCCCTACTCTAAAATGCTCTGCAACCTGAAACATTCCGAGCTCTCCCTCGTGACACTCTCGAAAGAAATGCTCTCCGGAGCACTTTGGATTTCAGGCTGGGGATGCTCAGTTAGAAAGGGAAATACTGCAAGAGCCTTC
>NW_022310416.1:0-1954 GCF_002776525.5 Piliocolobus tephrosceles
TACTCTAACGTTAACCCTAACACTACCGCAATCCTAATCATTAGCCAAACACTTTAACTGTCATCCTAACCCTAACTGAAACATAACCAGCAACCTATGTAAAACCCTAACCTAACACTAAATCCTAACCCAAGATTTTTAACAGTAAACCAATTATGACCCTAACAATAAACATAAAACGTACCTGAATTTTAACCTTCATCCTGAATCCTAAACCTAACCCTAACACAAACCCTAATGAGAATCCTTACCTTACCACACAAACTTAACCCTAATTCTATCTATGAATCCCTAAATCACAAAAACACTGAAGGTTACTTTTACTGCATCCCATAACTCTAAAACACACACTAAACACTAACCCTAATACCCTTTTCCTATCAGCAAAACTAACATAATTCTAACATAGTCTTAACTTTGGCAACCTGAAAATAACTCTTACCCTAAATACAGAACCTAATCATAACCTAACCGCAAATCATAAATGTTAACCCTTATCACTAACCCTAGTCCTAAAGCAAAGCCTGTAATACTAATTAAACCCAAACGTTAAACCTAAACCCAATCTTACCTCCTGACTCCAGAAAAGCCTTAATACTAACACTAACCACAAATACAAACCCTTAACCTTAACACTAAACAAAACCCTAACACTAAACCGTTACCCTAATCCAAAACTCTAAACCTAACCCAAAGTGTGACCCTAACTGTGACCATTAACCGCAACCTTAACAAAAACCCCACAATATCAGTCATGCTAAGCTTAAATCGAAATCCCTAACCGTGTGCCCAACACTGACACTGACATCTAACCACAAATGCTGTACACTAACCTTAACAACAACCCTAAACCCTAACCCTGAACCCCAAACCCTAACCCTAAGCATAAGCCTAAGCCCTATCCTAATGCTACACACTAATCCAAACACTGAAACCTAACACTAATGCTCTAATCCTTACCTTCATGAAAACTCTTAACACTAACCTAACACTAGTCATGACCCCAATTCCTCACCTCTAACTCTAAGCCTATTTTTTTGCCCTAAACCTAAGTATAACCCAACCCCAAACCTAACCTCTACCTCTGATTATGACCCTAACCCTAAACTCAACCAAACCCTAACCCGTAACTATAATGTTAATTCTAACTCCAACCCTAATCCTACCTCAGCACTAAATCTTATCTCAAATCCTAACGCTCAGTCAGATCCTGAACTTTTTCTGCTATCGTAAATGGTATCCTAAACCATCGCTTCTATACTGTCCTTAAGGTTACCCCACTATGCTTTAAAAACATTAAATATATCATCTATGTCTCTAACCTCTAACCCTTTATACCCGTAAGGTTACAAGAAGTCATACCATTTCTAAGCCCAAATGAGTGTTGAATTAAACATGTGATATCACTAGGACAAAAAACAAAATGTTACTAAATCTGATGATTATAGACATCACAACGTTTAAACAAGTAATAGTACACAGAATTTGTTACACAGCAAAGACATTATACAACACAATGTTTAAGATCTTTTCTCAGAAAACCAAAGGTGTTTTACCATTCTAATGCCATCCCTTTTCAATATATTATGTAAATCAAATGATGGAATACACCATGTTTATCTCAACTTTTACAGAAAATACTTAAAGACAGTCAACATTTTTAACAATTTAAAATCCAATTAACTGTGGTGCAAATTTTTCTTTTCACATGATTAAATGCCTTTTTGCAAAACCCAGAACAATCATCATCTACATTTTGCGAACCAAGGTTATAAGATGAGAAACACCGAACTGATGACCAAGTGTATTAAATCCAGTACTAGAAGTTCCAGAAGAACAATTACATATGTATGTATACACACGGACACACACAGACACACACACACAAACACAAAGCCATTCATATGTAAAACACAAAAGTAAAACTACTGACACATCTCATACACAGAAACCC
>NW_022310416.1:1964-2971 GCF_002776525.5 Piliocolobus tephrosceles
AATGGAATGGAATATGGAATGGAATGGAATATGAAATGCAATGGAATATGGAATGGAATGGAAAACGGAAAGGATTGGGTTGGAATATATAATGAAATGAAATATGGAGTGGAATGGAATGGAACGGCAGGAAATGGGGAATGGAATGGAAAGGAATATGGAATTGAATGGAATGGAATATGGAATGGAATGGAATGCAATGGAATATGGAATGGAACAGAATGGGCTGGAAAATGGAATGGAATGGAATATGGAACGGAATGGAATGGAATAAAAAGGAATTGAATGCGGAATGGAATAGAATGGAATGGAAAGGTAAATGGAATGCAATGAAATGGAAAGGAATGGAATGGAATATGGAATGGAATTTAATGGAATCGAATAGAATGGAATCGAATGAAATGCAATATAAAATAGAATGGAATGAGGATTTGAACGGACCATAAACGAATGCAACAAAATATGAAATGAAATGGAGTGGAACGGAAGGGAATGTAATGGAATTGAAAGGAGTATGCAGTGGAATGGAATATGGAATTGAATGGAATGGAATGGAAAATGGAATGGAATGGTTTGGAATGAAATATGGAATGGAAAGGAATGAAATGGAATTTAATGGAATATGGAATGGAATGGATGGGAAACGGATATCGAAATGAATGGAATGGAATGATGTATGCAATGAAAAGGAAATGACTAACAAATGAAATGGATGGAATATGAAATGAAATGAAATGGAATGGAATGGAATGGAATGGAATGGAATAGAATGGATGGGAATGGAATAACGTGTGGAATGGAATGGAATAATGAATGGAATGGAATATGGACCTGTATGGAATGGAAGGGAATAAGATGGAATGGAATGGAACGATATGGAATGGAATGGAATATGGAATAGAATTGTATATGTAATGGAATGGAATGGGGAATGGAATTGAATGCAATGGAATGCAATGAAATATGGAATGGAATGGAATATGAAATTTAATGGAATGTGGAATGGA
>NW_022310417.1:0-3906 GCF_002776525.5 Piliocolobus tephrosceles
CTAACCAGAACACACTGGGGAGTGAGACGGACAGCTATTAATCATTCCACTGAGAAACAGGCAGGAATCAGGACTGGCAACCTACCTGTAGGCCACGGGGCAATCAGTGGCTGTCTTGGGACTTGCTTTTGCCATCAACCAGGGGATTCTTGGGCCTTGCTTGGGTTTGCATTTCCTGTCCTGGTTTTTCCTTTGGTCTATATCCTTTAGTTTTTAGAGCACATTCTCTTGTAGCTTTCTGAGAAATGGTTCATGGCAGTTAAATTTTGAAACATTTTGATCTTTGAAACTGTGTGCAACGAACACTACTGATGGTGTGTTTGAACGCTAGTGCCTAGATTGGAAATTATTTCTCCTCAGCATTTTGAAGGTGTTGGTTCATTGTCATCAATATTCTGGTTGCTGTTACGTGTAAAGCCATTTTTATTGCTGGTCCTGTGTATATGATCTGCTTTGTTTTCCTCACTGGAAGCTTCTGAATGCATCTCTTTTCCTCAGTGTTATGACACATTATGGTGCTATGTCCTGGTGTGGGTTAATCCTCATTACTTGGGCTGAGTATGTCTGTACTCTTTCTCAGTTTTCTTTGCTCTCCCTTTTTGGTCAGCTGCAGGACTCCTGCATCCATCTTCCAATTTTATCCCATTTTCCATCTCTCAGAGGAGGCTGAGCAGTGCATTTGGGGAGAGTGTGGGCTTCTGGGTTGGATTCCAGTTCTGCCAGTCACTCTGTGTAGGACCTTTGGAAAATTATTTCAACTGCTTTTGCCTCAGTTTTCTCATCTATAGAAGGAGATTCATAGACAGAAATAGAGTTATTTGAGATTAAATGGAATTGATTCATAATGATGATGAAGATGATGATGATGATTTTAAATGGGTCTCCTTTAAAGTAGTCTCCTAATAGGCATTTGGGTATTACCAAGAACCCAAAAGAGAGAGGCTCTGGAGGGGGCAGCTTGGCTCTGTCCTCACATGTCACTGCTAGCAGCTGGGCCCTTACAGAATGCCCACCTGGAGGTTCCTGTTCCTGCAGCAGCAGCCTAGACTGGTCCCCACTTCCCAGTCACCTAGCCACCCCCCTGTGATGCATCTCTCTTCCTGAGCAGCTATGTTTGGCAGAGACTTACTTGTGGGCATGCTTCTGTCTGGGTGCTTTGGTTGGAATCACATACCCATGTATGTTATGGTAGGTGAAAAACAGGGTCAGAGGCTAAGCTCTAGTCCTAGGGCTGCTGAATGACTTTGGATAGGTAACTTCCCAGCTGGCCTCAGTTTCCCACTCATAACAGGAGAAGCCTGGCCTCGTTGATCCCAAAGTGTCTCTCACCTCCACATCTTGGATTAGGTACACTTGAGACCATGTTCCCGGCCAACGGAACCTCTGTAACCAGTGGCCCCTCCAAGTTTTGACATTCCCATCCCCTGCACCACATTCCTTCATTATGAGCTTCTATCCCCAAGCTGACCACAAATTTTAATTGGAGACAAATCTAATATATTTTTCCCCTTAGTCCCACCATAACCCAGTCCAGAGCCGTCCTGGACACAGGCTGTCATGGCTTCTGATGTGTTTGGCTCCTCTCTCTAACTTGGCAGGGCACCATCCTTGAAAGCCCTTGCCTTATTGTCTTTGAAATAATCTGTATTAGTCCATTTTCACAGTGCTGTAAAGAACTTCTGGAGACTGGGAAACTGATAAGGAAAAGAGTTTTAGTTGAGTCACAGTTCTACATGGCTGGGAACGCCTCGGGAGACTTACACTCATGGCAGAAAGGGAAGCAGGTGTGTCTTCCATGGCAGCAGGTGGGAGAGAATGAGTGTGTGTAGGAGGAACTGTGAAACACAAAACCATCAGATCTCAAGAGAACTCACTCACTATCATGAAAACAGCATGGGGGAAGTGCGCCCATTATCTGATCACATCCCACCAGGTCCTGCCCTTGACACATGGAGTTCTGGGGATTACAATTCAATATGAGATTTGGGTGGGAACATAGAGCCAAATCATATCACAGCCCAAAGATGTGGGTGCTCATGCTGGCTGTTGCCAATTAAAACATGCAAGGGCACTGGCCCTCCTGGCTTGGCCCAGCCCGGCCTCCCTCCCTGGCTCTGAGGGACCATTGAGCCTGGAGTTCAAAATTGGATCAATCACAAGTGCTGGGTTGGTCATGGAGCAGTTTGTTAACCTGTTGGGTACCTTCTTGGGACCACTGGCCTCCAGGGGCAAGCAGGAGGGAGTGACCCAGGCCCTGGCAGGAGGAGCCCCAACAGTATGCAGCTCTGTCACCATGAATGTCTGTCACCAGCAGGAGCTCGCTGGCCTTGATGCAGTCTTCGAGGGCCTCACTTTGTCCAGGATGTTCACCTCCACAACCCTGAGGACATCAGTGATGGGAACCACTTATTTCGATTTGGTGGCACAATTCCAACCTCAGGGAAAAATCTAATCATATGGGGAGGGCTTGAGAATAAAATACACATCATGTGTGCATGCAAGTGTGTGATACCCTGCACAGTGTCTACAGGAAGCTCCGAGAATAACAGTGTTTCCTGAGGGCTTGTGGTGGTTGCCCCACCCTCTTTAGCCCTTCTACCCCACATGGTGCTATGCAGCATCTCATGGCTGATGCTGTGCTGGGCTGGGCTTCTGGGCAGAGACCACTCATTACACAGGCACCTTAGGCTTCCCCACGCTGCCTGGAGTTCCTGTAACCTACTTTAAAAGATAAAAGTGACTCATTAAATAAATAAATAACTGCTTGTTACTTAAAAAAATCAATGCACCTTTTTATGAATAAATCCACACATCAGGACACTGTTCTTTGTCAAGCACATGTACCCTTTGGTTGCCAGTTACCCCCGTACAGAGAGGTAAGCTGCGTGGGATTTGTCGCCAGCACAGGGGCACCAAAAATTCACCACCAAGCTTGTCCAGTTCCCTCTTCATTCCTGTCTTTCAGGAGATAGGGTCCCTCCTCTCTACTGACTTCAGAGGACATCTGGCTGCTGGGGCCCTCTGCTGAGGGGTGCTGTGCGGCCGTGGGGCTCCGCTTCAGTGCCTGAGGCCCACCTCCTTGCTCACTAGTATGACAGCCTCCAGGGGAATTTCCACTCACAACCAGAAGAGGAGTCCCCCAGGTGGTCTTTCTAGGGAGTCCCCCTCAGATGCCCTGTCCTCCACTACCCCCTGGAGAAGAGACTCCAGGATGCTGGTTGTTCCTGGACAGGCTTCCCTCTGTCCTGCCCCAGGCTGGCTGCCTGCCCTGGATGGCATCTTAGGGAGCAGGGCCAGGTTAGAGTACCCAGGACTGCACACCCAGTCCCCAGCAACAAGAACAGCCGAGGGGCTCAGAGAGCTGGGGGCCTGACAGGTGAACACAGGCTGAGCACATCAGTGTGTATTACTATGTGTGCAGGTCTGTGTGTGTGTTAGTATTGGCATGCATGTCAGTGTATGTTAGTGTGTGCACACAGATCTATGTGTGTGTTAGTGTGGGCATGCATCAGTCTATGTTAGTGTGTGCACACGGTTCTGTTAGTGTGTGCACGTGGTACTGTGTGTATGTTAGTGTGTGCATGTGGTACTGTGTGTATGTTAGTGTGTGCACATGGTTCTGTTAGTGTGGGCATGCATCAGTATGTGTGTTAGTGTTTGCACACGTGTCAGTCCATGTGGCATTTGGGATTTCCTGTGGGACCCCTCCTGGCACAGACTGGCTTTGGAGCTCTGCCCAGTGCTCCTTGCTGTGGCTTCTGTCAGAGGAATATGAGTAAAAGCCATCATCAGAAGATGCCTGAAATAATAATCTGGCCCGACCAAAAACGTAATGGCCACATAAAAGGCTTTTTAATTTTTCTCTTAAGATTTGGCAAGTATTTTGTTAGTAAAATGTGCTCATGC
>NW_022310419.1:0-10943 GCF_002776525.5 Piliocolobus tephrosceles
AAAAAAAAAAAAAAAAAAAAAAAAAAAGACACAGAGGGAAGAATGCCATGTGAACACAGGCAGAGACCGGAGTGACACATCTACAAGCCTAAGGAATGCAAGGACTGCCAGCAGTCACGAGGAGTCTCAGGAAGGATTCTCTCTCCCTCAGATTCTCCAGAAGGAGCCGACCCTGCTACCAATAACTTTGGAACAGAATAAATGTGTTACTTTAAGCTAGCATGCTTGTAGCAATTAGTTATAGTAGTCTCAGGAAAACAAATACACCAATCAAGAATTTTTTCCTTGGCTGGACGTGGTGGCTCACACCTGTAATCCCAGCACTTTGGGAGGCTGAGGTGGGCGGATCACTTGAGGTCAGGAGTTCGAGACCAGCCTGCCTAAGATGGGAAAACCCCATCTCTACTAAAAATACAAAAATTAACTGGGCGTGGTGGTGGGCGCCTGTAGTCCCAGCTACTCAAGAGGCTGAGGCAGGAGAATCGCTTGAACCTGGGAGGCAGAAGTTGCAGTGGGCTGAGATCACGCCACTGCACTTCAGCCTGGGCAACTAAATGAGACTGTCTCAAAAAAAAAAAAAAAAAATTTTTTTTTCTTTCACTGGCCTTTTGTGTTGTGGTCTGGGTCAATTTCTGTAAATGGACAGTTCTGGTCAAAGGTTTTGCCAACCTTCCTTCACGGCCCCACTTCAAGGTCTCTGCCCGTAAGAGGATGTAGGAAATTGACCTCCAGAATGTCTCTTCCCAACTTCAGGCTCACAGAAAAGTGCCCGCCAGAATGTTCCACTCCTCAAAGGGTCCCAGGTATTATTCTACCTTCAGCCTGTATTTTTCTCCCACACACTCCCCACCCCTGTTCAAACTACTGCCACCTTCCAAGACCCCTGGGATCCCTGCACCCTCTGCACACTTTCTCTCTCCCGCCTGCCGCAGGCCCTCTACCCAGCAGCCTAAGGGACCATCCTTCTCAGGTGACAAGTCAAATTGTCACTCCAGTGATTTGCCCAGCTGGGTCACCACTGCAGCCACAGCAGCTCACAGCAGGTCCTCGCCAATTCCCTCACCAGGGACATGAGATGCGTTCTGGAAGGCACCCAAGAGGAAAAACAGACAAAGGTCCTTTACAATTATGTAAGAGAACAGGAACTGAGAGATAAAAGAGTCAAGACCTCCAGTGACTTCACAATCAAGTCCCAATGGTCAGGCCCAACCTGCTGACTGTGGGGGAAGAGTTGGTGGCATGTGCGCAGAACAAAACACACATCAACTCCTGGAGGAAAAAAAAAAAGGAAAAAAGAAAAAAAAAAACTTTTAATTCTAATGGACCAAACTGTGCCCAGGAATGTCTCCAAACAATGGAACCAAAAGAAACACGATAAAATTCTCCTGTTGAAGAAACCAAGAGTTTGTGCCAGCCCCAGTGCTTCTGAGGGTTAGGCCAAAACCAACCCATTCCTGAGGCCAGCCCTGTCCCCACGCAGGGTTCTCAGCCTGAGAATAGGACTGTGGGTGGGTGAGGGACCTGTTCCCTCTTCCACCATGCTGGGAGCTCTTAGAAAAAGTCACTGGTGGGAGATCCCCTCCTCCTACCCCATGGAAACCCTCTGGGCACCATCCAGAAAGCCAGCGAGGACAGGATAGCCCCGATACCCTCCTGGCCTCTCAGCAAATGCTCCACTCCAGTCCACTCAGTGGGCTGCTCCCAGAGCCCAGGGTGAGGATTAAATAAAATATGCATGAGAGATATAAACTCAAATGCCCCACCGTCTCCACGATGCAAGTCACATAGCAGAAGAAAAAAATATAAGAGCCCTAGTGGCAAGCGCCGGCCCTCAGAAGACACGCTCAAACTCCGTCTGGTTGGTGGTGGCCGGATTGCGACTCTGGTTGGTGGACTGCTGAGTGATCTGGCTGCCCTTCCGGCGCGGTGGTGCCAGGTACTCGAACATGGACGTCAGGTGGGTGGAGAGCATGCCCTTGAGGTCAGAGGGCATGGGGTCGGACCAGAAGAAGTCATGGTTGAGGGCGTCATCGCTGTCGATGCGCTGGGCAGGGTCCAGCACCAGCAGCTTGTCGATGAGGTCCAGTGCGTATGGGTCACGCACATAGGCCTTCAGCCTGTCCTTCACCTTCCGCTTCTGGCCCTTGACCAGCTCCAGCTTTTCATACAGCTCATAGTTGTCCACATTTGGCCACACCTGGGAGGGAGGGGGCGTTGAGAGGATGAAGTCCGGCCAGGAGGTACGTGGCTTCTCTCTTTGTCAAGGCCTTAAAGGACTAAAATACCTGCTCCACTTCGAGGCTCCCAGACTACTACTGGAGAGAGAACTCGACCCCTCCCAAGAGAAGCAGTGCCCGCCACAGATCGGCACATACCACGTGCCAGGCCCTTCTACCCACATCACCTGGAATATAGGCTCCAACCCTGATATACGTCACATTTCTGCTTCACAGAAGAGAAACCCAGCGCTGACTCAGTTGTTCTGCCCAAGGCCACAGAATGGCTGATGGAACCGAGACTGGCGCATAGCCTGTGTGGCTCCTGGGCAGGCCCTGTCACCAAACCAGCCTCCCTTCCAGAGAGGAGCACTCCTTCCATTCCACTCCCTACTCCTCTGCCGGGGGACCGGGACCCCGTACCTCAGGGGTGATGGAGCCGCAGAGCTGACTGATGAGGGCGAGTTGGTGCTGCTCCGTGTTGCCCTGCATGATGGGGCTGCGGGTCCACATCTCTGCCATGATGCACCCAGCACCCCACAGGTCAATGGGGGGGCCGTAGTCCCGCTCCCCTGGGAAGAAGAGCGCACCAGGAGGGCCCCTTGAGCCCGAAGGCCTCCTGAGACTCAATGCCCCAGGGCCGGCAGCTCAAGAAGCCCTGGCAGTGGGGGGGCAGGGGCCAGGTAGATGCCTGGCCCTCACCCCCCTCGGCCCGCTCGGGAGTCCTCACCGAGCAACAGCTCCGGGGGCCGGTACCAGAGTGTCACCACACGGTTGGTGTAGCGGTTGGGCTGGCTGTTCTTAGCCAGGCTGAAGGCCCGGGCCAGCCCAAAGTCTGCCAGCTTCAGGACCCCATCACGAGTGATAAGCACGTTAGCAGCCTTCATGTCCCTATGCAGGATCTGTAAGAAGGGCAAGAGTGGCTCCTTCAGTGATATCCACCTGCGAGTGGGAGCCAAGGCCAGCCCAAGCCTGGGTCCTTCTCCCAGCTCTCGCCCCCACCTTGTTCCTGTGGATGTAGTAGAGGCCGTTAAGCAGCATCTGCATCACCCTCTTGATCTCAGACAGTGTGAACTTGACCAAAACATTGCTCAACAGCCCAGCGAGGTCATGCTCGCAGAAGTCGAACACCAGGTATATGCTGCCCTTGCAGCGGTTATAGGGTGAAGCTGAGGCAGGAATATAAGGAAGAAAAAGTCAAGAAAACCACACCCAACACACTTTCCCACAACCAGTTTCTTTCTTCCTGCTCCAACCCATGGGCACCCATGCCCTCCAGAGCATCTGTCTGTTCCTTCCTTCACTGGTCAAATATTTTCTGAGTGCCTCTTCTGGGCCAGGGCAGGCCCCGAGGAAGCACCAGCTACGAGGAAAGAGGACCAGAGAAAGCAGTCACCATGGGTCCATCTGAGTTAAGAGGAGGCAGTTTAGGTGGGTCTAGTTCCAACTTTACAAACAAAACCTTAGGCTACAAGTGTCATCTTCTCGTAAGATCCAAATAACTTACCTTTGGTTCGACAAATCTCAATCAAGTTGACCACATTCTCATGTTTTAGAAGTTGAAGGATCTTTATCTCCCGCAAGGCGGTAATGGGGAACTGGGTGGGAGAGAGGGGAAAGTGGTCAAGAGTGAGCGCAGTACAGAGCCCAGCCCTGGGGTCTATATTGAGAGGCAAGTTGGGAGACAGAGCAAGACCATGGGCTCTCAGAAGCTTTGCCTGTAAAATGGATATAGTAGGAGCGTGCACACTTCAAGGAGATGATTTGAGACAACAAACTGAAACAGCAATACTTTGCTATTAGCCACTAAACGCTCGGCAGTTTCAGCCTTCAAACTTCAGCTCTATGGCTGTTCCGTTGGCAACAAACATGATGATTTAAAAATGTCCTCGCTAAAGCGCATTAGGAAAAGGAAGGTTTATGGGAAGTTGTACTAGAGCTAAGATGGGGTGGAGAGACCGCTCCTTTTAAATACATTAAATAACTGAGTATTAGTCACGTTTCAAAAATTTGCATGCATATGTATCTTTCTTTAACATTAAGCAAAATTTAACACTAAGAAAAGGTGTTTAAAGGCTTCCTAACTTCGTGAACTAAACTGCACACGATGCATGCATCAACTCCCCCTCCTGGCTTCACCCATAACTGCCTAAGAATGAAGCATTTAGTTTTAGGGTGGAGACCAAATTCCCTGGAAATTTCTGAACTACTACAAAAAAAATGAAATCTCAACCTGAGACTCCTACAACCAGCAGGGTGGAAAACTGACCCGGGGTCCTGGGCAGTTCGATGGCTGGCCCGCACGCCCGATCCGTACTCACCCCCTCCTTCTCGTTTTCCATCAGCACCTTCTTCAGAGCCACCTTCTGGCCGGTCTTGCGGTGCCTGGCCTTAAACACCTCCCTGCAAGGCGGAAAGGGAGACCCGAGAGCTCATCAGGCGATTTCCGCAGGGCCCGCCCCTCCCCCACTACAGGAGGAGGGGCAGCAGCAAAAAGATTCCCGGGCGGGGCTGGGGTAAGTACCCAGGGCACGCGGCTACCCCACCACCCGGCACCCGGTCTCGTTCAGAACCTCTGCTTCCTTCCCTCAGTCCCTTCTCCTCACTTGGGCGGCTCTTGGAGAGATCCCGCTCCCTTCACGGGGGCCTCTCTGCAGCCCCTCCCCGCCCCCACCACGGGCCTCAGGCTCCTCCCCACCAGCCGGCTCCTTCAGGCCGGGGCGGGGTGCGGCGCGGCCTAAAGACCAGTGGGCAAGCCCGGGGACAGACGCTTTCTCTACCAACTCGGGCAGGGCCCAGGGCATCCCGACGTCGGCCCTAGGGGTGCAGGCCCAGGGCTCCCGGCCCCGAGGGGCCCAGCCGTACCCGAAGGTGCCTTGGCCGATCTTGGCGAGCTTCTCGTATTTGGAAACTTCATCACAAAAGGGGCACTCCACCGAGTCGTACTGCTTTGCCATGGCCGCCTCCAACGAGCCGCCGCCGCCCCCAGCCGCTGCTGCTGCCGCTCCCGCTCCGGGTCCCGCCGCCGCCGCGCTCCAGGCCCCTCCGCGGCCGCGCCACTTCCGCCTCCACGGCCACTTCCGGCCTCGCGGTGCCGACCCCGCCTCTTCCGCCCGCCGCCCGCCGCCAGGCCCCCTGGGACTTGTAGTTCCCGAGAGGCCAGGGGGAGCCGGAGCTGCAGAGGCGCCTCCGCCGCCGCCGCCGCTGCCCCCGCCTCCGCCGCCGCCACTACTGGCGGCGGCCCCGATCAGGGGCGCGGGGAGCCGGGGCGCCGGAGCTGGGGCTCGGGGTGGCGCGTCCCGCTGCATGGGCCCGGGCCGCCGCTGCTGCCGAAGCTGCTGCCGCTCTGGCGCCCGATCCGGGGCCAGCCGCAGTGCCCTGCTCCTCCTCCTCCGACGGCGCCGCCTCCGCCGGGCTGCGCGGGGCGGCGGGCGGGGGGGCAGCCCCCGAGCCGCGGCCTGGGGGCTCCCTGGCCGGGCCCGGGCCCGGGGCGGCCGGGCGAGGGGGCGAGACGGGAAGAGCCGACTAGGAGACGGCCCGAGAGCCCGGGAGGGGGCGCGTTATAAAGGGGGAGGTGCCCGGCCTCGCCCTCCCCTCCTCCTCCGCCCGCCCCCGCCCTCCCCCCCCCCCCCCCCCCCGGCCGCACCCGCCGCCGCCGCCACCGCCCGCCCGCCCGCTCGCTGTCCGCCGGCCGCCCTCGGCGCGTCACCGCCCGCGGCCCCTCCTCCGCCTTCGGAGGTGGGGCCCCGCGCTCGGCACCTGGCTGCGGGCGCCCAGCCGCGTGCCTCAGTTTACCCCCACATGCCGGCTGCCGCGGAGAGCCCCTTCCTCCCCGGCTCGGTGTGCCCCCACAAGAGGCGAAGGCGGGAGGCGCGGAGGGAGCGTCCTCCGGCCCTGGGAGGAGAGAACGGCCCCCGCCTCCGCCTCCCCCGGTCCCCGCCACCCTCCGTTGACATGGCAACCGACGGCCGCCAGGGGGCGCGGCGGCACTGGAGGCGAAGAGCAAGCAACGCCCGGGCCTTCTATCGCTGGAGCCTGGCTCTCCAGGAGGCAGGGATGGGACCCGCAGGACTCGCGCCTTCGCCGAGTCGCGCCAGAGCTGGTCGGGCCCCGAGTCAATAATCGCAAAAAACAGCTACCATTTTCTCAGCACTCTTGTGTGCTCAGGAAGTGCTGGGCGTTCCCGCCGAATCCTGAATCAACAGCCCCATAGTCAGGATCACTAACCCATTTTGCAGAAGAGGACACTGAGGCTCAGAGGTGAGGTCATTTGCCCAAGGTCACACGGCGACAAAGCTGGGACCCGAAGCTGGGTGTCTGACTGTGAAGGGGATTCTCTTGACACGCTATTCGCGGTTGGGCCAGGAGGAGAGCAGTGGGGAGGCCTGCTGTCCTTATGCAGGGGGGAGCTCACCACTCACCCCCCCATCTCCCTCCCCCATCGCGCCCATCCCTTCGCCTGCATCTTCCTGGCTCCAGCGGCCCCCAGATTCCCCCTCCAGCTCTGGCCAAGGACAGCCTCCAGCAAAGCCGTCTTTTCTATCTCCTCTGCCCCGCTTCAATCTACCCCCTCCTCTCCAGCCCTCTGCGGGTGGATCCTGAGACCTGGCCCCCCAGTCTGGCCTCTCTGTCCCCGAAGAACCTGAATATGACATTGGAAGCTCTTTCCAGTTCACACCCCACCCCCCCAGGCTGTGGCCATGCTAATCTCTCTACTGCCTCCCTAAGCCTTCCTGCGTTCAGGGCTATTCTCCCGAGTCCACACTCCCCTAGACTCTGGGTACCCTCTCTTCCTGCAAGAAGCCCTAGGGGTGGGCGTGGTGGCTCACGCCTGTAATCCCAGCACTTTGGGAGGCCGAGGCAGGCAGATCACAAGGTGAGGAGTTCGAGACCAGCCTGGCCCATATGTTGAAACCCCATCTCTACTAAAAAGACAAAACTTAGCCGGGCGTGGTGTTGGATGCCTGTAGTCCCAGCTACTCAGGAGGCTGAAGCAGGAGAATCGCCTGAACCCAGGAGGTGGAGGTTGCAGTGAGCCAAGGTCTTGCCACTGCACTCCAGCCTGGTGACAGAGTGAGACTCCGTCTCAAAAAAAACCCCTCGGGATGGCTCCCAGCTCTCACCCCACACTGCTTAGCCTCAAAGCCTCCTAGGAGGAGGCTGGAATGGCTTTGATGACCTTGATGTCACAAGAGGTCCTGTTCTGGGGAAGGGCATTACCAGGGAGGGGCTGGAAAGTCAGGCTGAGGAGGAAGGAGCTCTCCTTCTGAGAGTAGTGTAGAACCAGAGACGGTTTAGGCAGGGAGGAGACGTAGGGTCAGGTTCATGGGTACACTATTAGAAGCAGGAGGCTGTTAGCTAAATTGGAGGTGGAGAGGATAAGGAAGGAGACCATACAAATTTTAGTAATGACAATTTATTGATGGAAAATAAATGGTCCCAGCCCTGCTTAGCACTTTATGAGAATTATCTCAATTGCCACTCAACCATATGGGTACTGTTGTCACCTCCATTGTACACATCAGGATCCTGAGACTCATAGGTGACATCACTTGGCCTGGGTCAAATAGTTGGTCAGTGACCATACTGGTATTTGACCCAGGTCAGTCTGGCACAAACCCCAGCACTTCCCCATCTCAGGGCCCTGCCCATCTGGCCTAGGGGTGGAGCCACAGCATTGCTGGGGCACGGCACCACTGGTCTGAGCAGTAGCGCGGTGGGTGGGGATCTGTGGTGGGCTTGTGTGGCCTCCACTATCCGACTACAGCTCAAGCCAGGGCCTGCTGTTTCCCATGAGCCCTCCCTAAGTCACATCCTGTGGGCAGAGGCCCTAGCAGAAGTTCCGGTGGAGTTGTCACCTATACCCCACCATCCCTGGTCTGAACCCCAACATCCGCCCGTCACTTCCCCTTGGGGCCTCAGGGCCTCAGTCCCCACTGTAGGATGCAGGCAGGCAAGAGAGGCAGGAAAGACCAGAAGCCTGTCACAAGGCTACCCAGGTTGCCCGGGTCCGGGGCCCCAGATCACCAAGCTGGCAAAACCCAGGTACAAGTAAGAAGAAACGAGTGATTTCTCACTGGAAACTTTTCCTGCTTCCCAGGGATCGGCTAAACTGGCA
Source organism: Piliocolobus tephrosceles (assembly GCF_002776525.5). Classification (NCBI taxonomy): domain Eukaryota; kingdom Metazoa; phylum Chordata; class Mammalia; order Primates; family Cercopithecidae; genus Piliocolobus; species Piliocolobus tephrosceles. The sequence continues at coordinate 8,335 of NW_022310419.1, forward strand.
AGGCTGGGCTGGGCATGTGGCCAGTCCTTGGTAGATGTCTGCCCCAAGAGAGCTGCTGATCCTGCTGCCATTTAACAGAGAAGGTGAGGGCAGCACAGTAAAGGGAGGCACTGGACAGCTGTCTGACCCCAGCCTGAACCCCCTGTTTTCCTCTGAGCAGAGACAGACGGGAAGCATGGGAGGGAAGGAGAAGATGGAGTCATGGAATGGGCTGCTCTTGGCTGCTGGTGCATCTGAAGAGACAGTGGGGCAACTGCATAGCAGGGGTACAGGACAGAGAACAGCCATGTGATACCCACAGCCCTCTAAAATCACAGAAGTTGCCTCTTCCTCCAAAAGGCTCACACCTGTAATCCCACCACTTTTGGAGGAGGAGGCAGGTGAATCACCTGCGGTCAGGAGTTCGAGACCAGCCTGGCCAACATGGTAAAACCCTGTCTCCACTAAAAATAGGAAAATTAGCTGGGCGTGATGGCGCGCGCCTGTAATCCCAGCTACTCAGGAGGCTGAGGCAGGAGAATCACTCGAACCTGGGAGGTGGGGGTTGCAGTGAGCCAGGATTGTACCACTGCACTCCAGTCTGGGCATCAGAGTGAGACTCCATCTCAAAAAAATTAAAAAAAAAAAAAAAATCGGCTAGGCGTGGTAGCTCGCGCCTGTAATCCCTACACTTTGGGAGGCCGAGGCAGGTGGATCACCTGAGGTCAGGAGTTCAAGACCAACCTGGCCAACATGATGAAACCTGTCTCTAATAAAAATACAGAAAATTAACCGGGCATGGTGGCGCCTGTGATCCCAGCTACCGAGGAGGCCAGAGGCAAGAGAATCACTTGAGCCCAGGACGGGGAAGTTGCAGTGAGCTGAGATTGGGCAATTGCACTCCAGCCAGGGCAACAAGAGCGAAACTCCGTTTCCAATCAATCAGTCAATCACAGAAGTTCTGCCCACACTAGCCAGGAACGGACTCAGTGCCTGGCCTGTGGCTGACTTGCGTTGTCTCCCTGAAACTCTCCAGCACCCCTATTAGGAGGTTGCTATTACTAGACCCAAGTTACAAAAGGGGAAATTGAGGCCCAGATTGGTGTGGCCTGTCCCAGGCTCCACAGCGAGGAAGCTATGAAGCTGGGATTCAAAGCCAGGTCTCATTACTCTTTTTTTTTTTTTTTTTTTGGGGCGGGGTCTTGCTCTGTCGCCGGGACTGGAGTGCAGTGGCCGGATCTCAGCTCACTGCAAGCTCCGCCTCCCGGGTTTACGCCATTCTCCTGCCTCAGCCTCCCCAGTAGCTGAGACTACAGGCGCCCGCCACCTCGCCCAGCTAGTTTTTTTTTGTATTTTTAGTAGAGACGGGGTTTCACCGTGTTAGCCAGGATGGTCTCGATCTCCTGACCTCGTGATCCGCCCGTCTCGGCCTCCCAAAGTGCTGGGATTACAGGCTTGAGCCACCGCGCCCGGCCTAAGGTCTCATTACTCTTAAAGCCCAGGGTCATTTGCCATCAGCCCACACTGTCCCCAGTGTCAGATCAGCTGAGGGGGAAGCATGATCCAGTCCTCATATGGAAGGGGCCCTGGCCTCTCTCAGAAGGCTTGAGGTCTGTTTGGAATATGCAAATAAGGACACAAAGGAATTAAATCGAAAGTATACCCTTGGTATAAATATTTTATTTCACTGCCATGAGATCACGTGAGGGATGTTATATTCTGTTTTACTGATGGGGAAAAAAAGAGAGAGGCTCAGAGAGGTGACATGACTTGTCCAAGGTCATGGAGGTGGGGATTGAACCCAGAATTGCATGGGTCTGATGCCTTTGACGATGAAGTTTAAGGTCTCCAACTCTTCATGGTACCTGCCCTGTCCATGAGCCTGTCTTCTCCGTCCTCTCCATAGGCCCCCACCACACTGTCCCTGCTTGAGTCACAGACTGAGGAAGAGGGGCAAGGATAGGGGACAGAAGTGACAGCAGGGGCTGGGTGCCGCGGCTCACGCCTGTAATCCCAACACTTTGGGAGGCTGAGGCTGGAGGATCACCTGAGGTCAGGAGTTCGAGACCAGCCTGACCAACATAGTGAAACCTCACCTCTACTAATAAATAAATAAATAAATAAATAAATAAATAAATAAATAAATAGCTGGGCGTGGTGGGGCGCGCCTGTAATCTCAGCTACTAGGGAGGTTGAGGCAGGAGAATTCCTTAAACCCAGAAGGCGGAGGTTGCAGTGCTAAGATCGCGCCACTGAACTCTAGCCTGGAGCTTCTTTTTTTTTTTTTAACTGAGACGGAGTGTCGTTCTGTCCCTTAGGCTGGAGTGCAGTGGTGCGATCTCTGTTCACGGCCAGCTCCGCCTCCCGGGTTCACGCCATTCTCCTGCCTCAGACTTCCCAATAGCTGGGACTACAGGCGCCTGCCACCATGTCCCCCTAATTTTTTTTTGTATTTTTAGTAGAGATGGGGTTTCACTGTGTTAGCTAGAATGATCTCAATCTCCCGACCTCGTGATCCGCCTGCCTCGGCCTCCCAAAGTGCTGGGATTACAGGCGTGAGCCACCACGCCCGGCCAGAGCTTTTGTTTTTTTAAGTTTCTGTCTGCAGTTTTTTTAAGACTCTGTCAAAA
>NW_022310420.1:0-3285 GCF_002776525.5 Piliocolobus tephrosceles
GGTGGCAACAAAGCCCCTTGCTGTGGCTCAGAGTTGTCGGGCTGTGAGGGAACAGGGACAGGTGGGAGAGCAGCACCTGGCACTGATGAGCACCGCAGCAACGGCAGCAGCAGAGATGCTTAGAGACCACTGGCTGTGCCACACTCTGTCCTGAGTGCCCACGTATCTTAACGCGCCCAGTCCTCACCACAGTGGACGGGCTGGGTGCTGTTATGATCCCTGCTTTTCACACTAGGAAGTGGGGCACAGAAGGCTAAAAAACGTGGTGGCATCAGGATTTAGATGAAGGCATTGAGTTTTGGACTCATGCTCTCGCAGGCCAGTTAAGGGCAGCTGACTTGGGCGTATTCCACAGGGTTACCTCCATCCTGGGGGTCACCCCTTGCTGTCTTCAGACCCCTCCTCCATACTTCCCTCTCTTCACTCTGGAGTTACCTCTGAAATGCCGGGAGAGGTGCATTGAGGTGAATTGGCGTATTCCTTGAAATATTCCTGGCCTGTTTCTCGGGGTGGAGTCAGGAGGTAATTCTGAAGCACTGGGAGGAGAGCGTGGGTGCAGTGGGGCTTCCCAGGGGGGCACTTAGGACACTGTGTGTTCAGGGACCTGGGGCTGTGCCTTGGGATCCAGAGAGTGCTGAGGGCAGCCCTGCTCCTGGAAAAGGTGAGGAAGCCCTTCCCTTCCTTCTGATTCCCAAGTTGTGGAACCCAAGCAGACCCATTATTGCCCCAGCTAAACTCCTTTATGATGATTCTTTTAAGAGAAGGAGCTGGGCTGCAGGTGAAGGAGGGCAAGAGGAGAGAGAGCATTAGGACAAATAACTAATGCATGTGGGGCTTCAAACCTAGATGACAGGTTGATAGGTGCAGCAGACCACCATGGCACATGTATGCCTATGTAACAAACCCGCACATTCGGCACATGTATCCCGGAACTTAAAGTAAAATTAAAAAAAAAAAAAAAAAAGAGAACAAGCCATCTGGGAATCCTAATCACTGTATATAATTGGAACATGAACTTATAGAACAGAACCTTTTAACCCAGTTTGGCCATGACTAGTCAGAGTCATTTCCCTGAGAAAAAGGAAAAAGGAAATGTTTTAACTAGTGACATGGGCTTGGGTCAGTTTCTTTCCAAAACATAGGCTTTCTCAAAACCACCCTTGCAGGGGTAGGAAAAACAAACTTTCTAATTTTGGTATTAAGCATGTTTAGACAGTGGGGTGTGTGGACAATTACGTAAGAAAGTCGTAACAGTGATCGCTTCGCCTTCCCGTGGCCTGGCTGCACACACTTCATTTCTCATCTTCAGGTAGGCTCCTTTCACCCCGTTTTACAGCAGGGAAACTGTTCCAGTGAGGTAAAGGGCCAGAAACCCAATAATTTGCAAAGCTAATGATTCCAAATCCCATGAGATAAATGTTGACGGAGCAAAAGGAAGAGGAATGGGGCAGAAAAAGATAGTATGAGGCAGGGAAAAAAATTCACAGGTGGCAGCTTGAACCGGCCCTTAGGGTGTAGTGAGCACCGCGCTAGGCCCTAGTGGAGGGTGGGGACACAAACAAGCACCTGGGCCTCAACCACCCTCAGGGAGCAGGGGGGATTCATACTTTAGGAATGCTTTACACACTGACTTCTTTCAGCACATTCATTGAGCACCTGTTGTATGTAAGTGCTATATGGTAAGACAGCCTGCGTCTGCAAGAGGTTGATATTTTTAAGAGGTTAGATGCATTGTCAGCCATGCAAGTACAGTAATCTGGATTTAACTGGACATAGAGTGCTAAGCAAATGTATGCTAACTAGTAAAATATTCTTCTTCAAATGCACCTAAGACTGATAATTTCTAGAATTTACCTACCCCCTGTGGCTGCTGTTTATGGAGTGTTTGTGTTTTGCAAACAGGATCATTTTGCAACTCCTTTCTGAGGACCAGCCCTGCAGTTTGGCTGCAGGAAAGGCTAGGACCATTTCCCTTGCCTGCAGGTTGCCCTCCGGCCCGTCACTACTTTGGATCTGGTGCCCTCAATGTGCTTGTCCTTGCCCAGCTACTCGTCGAGAGGTGTAGGTGCCCCAAGTGGACCGGGCGGCCCTTCCTAGAGGAGTGCTTTGCGGGCTATGCCCTTTCCTGGGTGCTCTAGAAGTGGTGGATGGGAGCAGTCCTGGGCATGGAGGTGCCTCTTCCATGCTTTGGGTGTTCGATTGTCCATGCTGCTTCTAGGGCTCCTTTCTAACCCTAGGACCATGGTACTATGTCTACCATGGCCTCGGAGCTGGTTGGAGCCTTGTAATAATGTCATCAGCCAGCACGGTAACAAGTCCTCCATTCCTCCACCTTCCTGAAGTATTTCTTTGTCATGTGCTGTATTTGGAAGCTGATGTATTGTGGGAAAAGGCCTAATAGGACTTCTTACTACTGGACATATTGAGTGAGATATAGTTTTTGCTTGGGTTTTAACCTTTTATTTTCTAAGACTTTGGATCTGTTTGATCAGGTCCATTCAAATTACTTATACCTTCTAGAAATGAGTTAAACACCTGACTTCTGCTCCCTGCTGTATTAACTGAGCTGACTTGCTAACATGAAGGACACTTTTTTTTTTTTTTGAGATGGAGTCTCGCTATGTCACCCAGGCTGGAGTGCGGTGGCTCAATCTCATCTCACTGCACCCTCCACCTGCCAGGTTCAAGCAATTCTCCTGTCTCAGCCTCCCAAGTAGCTGGGACTACAGGCACGAACCACCATGCCCGGCTAATGTTTTGTATTTTTAGTAGAGATGGGGTTTCACCATGTTAGCCAGGCTCGCCTCGAACTCTTGACGTCGTGATCCGCCTGCCTCAACTTCCCAAAGTGCTGGGATTACAGGTGTGAGCCACCGTGCCTGGCCCTGAAGGACACTTTTACGTGCTGCTCATGACAAGTTCCATCTGTGCATGACCACCAGCCCAGAGGAAGGGTTCATGGCTTAAAGGTATCTCTTACCCTTCAAGCAAACTTGATGTATGGAAACATGGATTTACCTTCAAAATAAACTAGTGTGTATCTGTACTTCTTGGCTTGAAATTAAATTCTTCACAGTAAAGGAATTTTGCAACAGAATTCCTTCTGTAGGAATTTAAAAATTTACCATGCTATAGACAACATTTTAGGCAATCTGATATCCCGCCATTGGTGGGAATGACTGCCTGTCACTTTCACCTGTCTGCCACTCTTTGTCCACCTACAGCACATACACACATGCAGGCTCAGAGGCACAGGTGCTCCTGGCTCTGCCTGCAGCCTCCCAG
>NW_022310421.1:0-1127 GCF_002776525.5 Piliocolobus tephrosceles
TACACTTTTCTCTTCAGCTATCAGTTTGCTAAGGCAGTTTGCTTGGAATCTGCTCTGGGATTCTTCTTAGCGCAATGAAGCTTACGGTGACAAAGCAAGTCTCCTCAGAGGAAAACTGGAAAGAAGCTCTCTCAGAAACTGCTCTGTGATGTGTGAATTCATCTCACAGAGTTACACTTATGTTTCATGGAGCAGGCCACTAACACTGTCTTTGAAGAAACTGAGAAGTTCTAACTTGGATGGCATAGAGTCCTACGCAGCTAAATGGAATATCTTCAGTGAAAAACGGGAAAGAAGCTTTCTGAGAAACTTCTTTGTGATCTGTGAATTCGACTCAGAGAGTTACACCTTTGTCCTTAAGAAGCAGTTTCTAACACTCTTTTCGTACAATGTGCAAGTTGATATTTGGCAGCCATTTGGGGCCCATGGTGAAAAAGGAAATATCATCACATAATAACTAGAGGGAAGCTATCTGAGAGACTGCTTTCTGATATGTGACTTCATCACACAAAGTTCCACACATTGCTTCTTGGCATAGTTTGCTAAGGCTGTTGTTTTGGATTCTGCGAAGTGATATTTGGGAGCTCATTGACGGCTATGGTGAAAACGGATATATCCTCAGACGGAAAGTGGCAAGAAGCATTCTGAGAAACTGCATTGCTGTGTGTGAGTGCAACTCACAGAGTTACACTTTTCTCTTCAGCTATCAGTTTGGTAAGATAGTTTGCTTGGAATCTGCTATGGGATTCTTCTTAGCACAATGAAGCTTACGGTGACAAAGCAAGTGTCGTCAGAGGAAAACTGGAAAGAAGCTCTGTTAGAAACTTCTCTGTGATGTGTGAATTCATCTCACAGAGTTACACTTATGTTTCTTGGAGCAGGCCACTAACACTGTCTTTGAGGAAACTGAGAAGTTCTAACTTGGATGGCATAGAGGTCGACGCTGGTAAAGGGGATATCAAAAGTGAAAACCGGGAAAGAAGCTTTCTGAGAAACTTCTTTGTGATCTGTGAATTCACTTCACAGAGTTACATCTTTGTCCTCAAGAAGCAGTTTCAAAGACTCTTTTCGTACAATCTACAAGTTGATATTTGGCAGCCAATTGGGGCCCATGGTGAAAAAGGAAA
>NW_022310423.1:0-1673 GCF_002776525.5 Piliocolobus tephrosceles
CCCTCATGGTCATGTGTGGCTTCCTGGTGCTGACGAGGGAAGCCTGAGTGTAATTACAGTCATAGCTGTTGGCTTAAAAAGTCCACCCTTGAAATCCCCACCAGAGTCAAGGAGGCAGAGGCTGCAGTGAGCAGAGATTGTGCCACCATACTCCAGCCTGGGCGTCAGTGAGACTCTGTCTCCAAAAAAAAAAAAAAAAAAGTGATCCCAACAGTCATCTTGTCACCAACTTTTATTTGGTCGACCCATTCCACAAGAGAAGTTAAGCTGGGATCTGAGTGTACACAAAGCATCAAATAGCATCCCGTGTTATTTGTCTTCACATATCTGCTGGTGGTGGTGCCAGAAGCCCAAGAGGCAAGTTGGCCCCTGTGAACAGTAACACAGCCCAGGAGGGAATGACTCATGCCCTTCCCACTTCCAGTCACCAGACTCTGCTAGATTCTGATAAGCTACCAGACCCCTTCTGGGGTCTGTGGGAGAGATTTCTCCTTAAGTGTGCCTTCTCTGTGGTGTCTGATGTTTCCACACTGGAACCAGCGTTAAGCCCAGGTAATGCTCTGTTTCCGGGAACTTTCTTGCTGCCAAGCCTAGAATCTCTCTGGGGGTTCAGAGCCGGGGTCTAAAGTTAAACAGCCCTCCTGAGATTCCCAGTTTAGCGCTGTGTGACTTTGGCAAGCTACATGACCTCCTTGTTTATCTGAAGGAGAAATGAGTGGTTTCCGACCAGCAGGGCTGAAGTGAAGATCAAAGACACAGAATATTCTGTAGCTAATAAATGGTTTCTGAGAGGAGAAGGGAGCTTTTCTCCATTCTTTCTTTGAGGGCAGTGATGCATGCAGCCACTGTGAGTCTGCGGGGATCTCCCACAGCCCTATCCAGACCCAAGCCCAAGCTCAAGAGCCACCACAAGTTGTGTGTGCTAAAGGAGACCCATTGGGATATCGAGGCTGTTGAGAGATGGTACATCAAGGCACCTGGCACATGACAAGCACCTGATGCTGAAAAGTGTCTGTGATGACTGTTGTCATGGGGATGAAGCAGCTTAGTGCCTGGACGGGCCCCTTTTCCTCCTCCCGGGTTCTCCTTGGTTGGCTGTAGGTGGATAGAGGCCCTCAGAAGGGCTCTCACTGGACTCTTAGGCCTGAGGGGTGAGCAGTGTGCACAGGACTCCCTGAAAGGGCTCCCTGGGATGGAGGGCTTTTGGGGGGGGCCTGTGGTCCTTGTCCAGCATGAGTCACAAACCACATCCTCCAGTCAGCCGGATCCAAACCGATTTGACCGAGATCGGCTCTTCAATGCCGTCTCCCGGGGTGTCCCCGAGGATCTGGCTGGACTTCCAGAGTACCTGTGCAAGACCAACAAGTACCTCACCGACTCGGAATACACAGGTAGACCCTGCCCTGTGCATCCAAGGCTAGGCATCGTGTGAGCTGATAGTTAGGTGGGCTGGGTAGGCGTGATCTCTGGTCAGGAGCCGAGGAGTGAGTGTTCTCAGCAGCCCTCCCACTAGAATGATTGCTGGGGGGCCCTGTGGACAGAGCTAATCAAGGATGGCCTCCTGTCGGTCTTGGTTGTGCCTCCCACTTCCACCCACCTCTCAGAGCTCCTGACTACCTCTGTCACCCCTAGCCCATTAGCCCACTGCAGTGGCTGAATGGAAACCCAAAACA
>NW_022310424.1:0-7726 GCF_002776525.5 Piliocolobus tephrosceles
TTTTTTTTTTTTGAGATAGGGTCTTACTCTGTCCCCAGCAGTGGCGAGATCACAGCTCACTGTAGCCTCGACCTCACTGGCTCAAACTATTCTCTCACCTCAGTCTGAGGAGTAACTGGGACTACAGGCACATGCCACCACACCCAGATAATTTTTGTAATTTTTGTAGAGATGGGGTTTCATCATGTTGCAGGCTGGTCTTGAACTCCTGGGCTCAAGCAATCTGCCTACCTTGGCCTTTCAAAGTGCTGGGATTACAGGTGTGTGCCACCACGCCCAGCCTCATGTCTCTCTTGTTTATCACCTAGACCCAGGCCTGGCCCTGGGTCCCTCCCTAGAGTGGCCCTGGCCACAGAGTCCCTGTGTGGCTCTGGACAAGCCGCTTTCCCTCTCTGAGCCTCAGTGTGCCATTAAAATCCTGACAGGAGCAGCGGTCAGGGCTCCTTGTGGGGTCTCCCGGGAGCTGGATACCTGGGAAGGCTGATGAGCTCACACAACCATAGGCATGTGATACAGCAGCGGGTACCAGCAGTTGCTCACCAAATGTTAGTTCTTCTCCCTCTGCCCCCTACAGCCTCACCGTCTCAAGCAAACAGTTTGCCTTCTGCAGCAAAGGTTCACCCCTGGCACCCCAAGCCTGGCCTCCACTCCCTTCCCCACAGAAGCCAGGGAGCTCAGGAAGCACGGCCAGTCATGTGTCCATGGCCACCATGCACCCAGGGCTTCCTCTGTGCCCTTGCTTGCTTCCCACGATAATCTTGAGGGGTAAGCATTTGAGGGCTCACTTTGCAGAAGAAACTGAGGCCATGGGTTAGTGAGGCAGATGGCTGGTACATGGGAAAGCTGAAGTTGGAGCCAGGCTGTCTGAACACAGTGTTCATGCACCTAGTGTTTTAATGCTTTTCTACCCAGAGACTGGGGCGCCTATGTTTGCCCTGAGCTCCCCTGCAGACCCACGCTCCCAGCCTCCCACTGTGAACATGTGCCCCGGGGGCTGCCCTGGCGTCTGGCTGGGCGGGTGGCTGCCTGGAACCTTTGGTCAAAGCCAGTCCCAAGGTTCAGCCCTGGGTCAGACCCCTGGTGTGGACTCCTCAGAAAGATGGGGGGAAGGGCCTGGGTTCTGGGCTCCATGAGGCTTGCTTTGGTAGGGGGAACTAAGGTGCCACATCTGAGCCATGATCCAACTCCTGTGGCCATAGTACACGTCAGCTGGATGCGTGAGTGAGTGGGCCCGGTATGTGTGCGCGGGTATGCAGGTGTTCCCATGAAGGTAAACAGTCACAGCCTCCAGTCCCGCCACCTCCTGTCCACTCTCCACACAGCACCGAGATTTTTCTAGCACTTACGTCAGCCCTCATCACTCCCCTGCTTAGAAGTTTCGTGGCTGCCCACTGCCTCAGAACAAAGCCCAGGAGTCCCCCCTCGGCCTGGACCCAACCTCCCTTCCCTCACCTGCCCACACACAGCTGGTCAACCAACCCATCCCATGCCAGGCCAGTGTCCAGGACCTCCCAGGCCATGGCCACAGCCCTGCTCCCTGCCTGCACCTATGCCTCTGTATCCCCCTACTCCCTGCCCTCACTCACCCTGGGGCATAGGGAGCCTTGGGCTCGGCCTTGATGGGGGGCCCGGCGCCCCCCGGGAAGGGCTTGGGGGCAGCGCCCATGCCGTTGTTGTTGTTGCAGTTCAGCGGGGGGCCGTAGCTCGGGGGTGGGAGGGGACCATGGCGTCCCGGGGAGGGTCCACCCCCAGGGGGGCTCAGGTGGTGAACCCCGCTGGAGCCGGGCATCGCAGGCTGCCCGTGAGAGTAGGAGGCCGAGCTGGCTGGAGCAGAGATGTCAGGGAAGCAGCTGCAGGGAAGGGGAGCGGCTCAGCTCCAGCCAGGACCCCGGCCCCAGCAGGGAAGTAGCCGCCCCCTCCCCGCAGGGAACTCTGGAGATTTCGGAGGAGCCAGTGGCTGGGAAAGGACGAGGAGCAGCTTTCAGAGATGGGACCACAGGTGGGACCACAGGAGACCCCAGGTCCGGCCCTCAGACCTCCCTGGTGACAGAAGGGAGACAAAGGGCTAGGGCCTGGGCAGGTGCAGGGCAGGCAGGGGCACTCACAGGTCGGAGGCATCCTCCTTGCTGATGTACTCCTCCAGGATGCTGGTGTCTATGTTGGAGGGCTCCAGGGCGCCGTTGATGTCGTGGCCTGCAGGGCAGGAGAGGTGGGCTGGGGAAGGGCCAGCTCCCTGCAGACCCTGGGCCTCCAGGACCAGCCCTCCATCCCGGCCCAGGCTGGCCGTCCAAACCGATGCCCCTGCTCCTTTCCACCCAAGTATCCATATGGGGGCCAGCTCTCAGCTCCACTGCCTGGCACCCCTCCAGGAAGCGCTGATAATGACTCCCGCCCCAGCACAAGGCCCCCTTGAGTCTCAGAGGAGAGGGGCCCAGGGCATGGATCTGGGTACAGAGAGGCCGATCCTGCCACGCCCCTTTCTAGCTGTGTGACAGGGAGCAAGTCCTTTCTGCTCATCTGTCAAACGGGGTCACTGTCCCTCTGTCTTATGGGGTGCTGTGAGGCACAAATGAGGTGCTTACTGAGTTCAGAGCCCCATGGGTGCCCACTGCCCTCGAAGGGATGGCTCGGACCCAACAGGCACTGTCCTGCCCTGTCCTCCAGGGGTCAGTTCCAGATGGCCTAGCTCCAGGCACGCAGGAGCACGAGGCCTGAGTGGGACTGTATATCCTGGGGGCCCACAGGGCTGTGGGAGCCTCCTGCACCCAGGTCTTGGCCGCAGTGGAGAGTGGGGATCAGAATCAGGAGAGCTCCCTGCACCCTCACTGGATATGCCCATCACCCTCTTGGGCATGGGCTGGGGAACTTAGCCCCCTTTTTCCAGAGAAGGCAGAAGCTTAGAGACGGAAGGGCTTGCCCCAGTCTCCCAGCAGGGAATGATGGCCGCCAGAGCTCCACTCCTCTGCCTGCTGCCCTCTCCTGGGCCCTCTGCGCTGGCCCCGGCCCCACCAAGGGGAGGGGCCCCTAGAGGAAAGGCAGCCAGGCCTCTTGGGCATCATGAGGGAGGACGGGGGAGGTGCTGGCCTTTCCCCTCCCAGGGTCACCTTGTCGGGGGAGCCAGAGGGCGGGGTGATAAGGGGGCTGACGTGGGAGATGCGTCAACCCCGATAATGGAGGACAACCCCACCCACACAGTTGACCCGGGCTGGCCAGCCCCACTGAGGCAGGAGGGCCCCTCCCACAGGCCTCGGAAGCCTCAGTCTGGGGTCTGCCCTCTTCTGTTGAGCTCAGACAGGTCCAGGAACAAATCCTGGCTCAGCCACTCCCTGCTGAGTGACCTTGGGCAGGTCACACGCACTCTCTGAGCCTCAGTCTCCTCATTTGTGCAATGGGGACACGTACAGCTAGGGCTTCATGGCGCTGTTCTGAGTATGAAACGAGATGAGGTGTGTGAAGTGCTGGCCACTTAGTGGGTGCTCAGTGGTCAGAATAGCCGTCCTCACTTCCCAGCCCCAGAGCCCTGGGGTCCCTGGGAGCCCCCCGCCCAGGCCCCTCCCTGGCCCCAGCCGGCATTTCAAGAATGCTGAGCCCCGCTTAGGTGATTAATGAGCGGCTAAGCCCTCCTAGGAGTCACGCGCTGCCTGCGACAGGCCAGGGCCCTCCTGCTGACCCCCACCCCCAGCTCGCCCAGCTAGGAACAAGGGACACCCACCACGCACCACCAATGGCCGTCCAGGGCGGTGCGGCCCGGGGCAAGAGCAGCTTCTCCAGCTGGGCGTGGCCACTCTGCGTGCCTGGGTTCCAGGACCCTGCCTCCACTCAGGCCCCACCCTGCTGTAACCACGGGTCCCATTTATTGAGTGCCTACTGTGTGCCAGGCACTTTGTGAGTCAAATACATTAATAATCACAGGAGTGTCTTTTCTTTACCTTTTTTTTTTTTTTTTGAGACAGAGTCTTGCTCAGTCTCCCAGGCTGGAGTGCAGTGGTGCAATCTCGGTGCACTGCAACCTCCGCCTCCCAGGTTCCAGCAATTCTCCCACCTCAGCCTCCCGAGTAGCTGGGATTACAGGCGCCCGCCACCACACATGGCTAATTTTTTGTATTTTTAGCAGAGATGGGGTTTCACCATGTTGGCCAGGCTGGTCTGGAACTCCTGACCTCAGGTGATCTGCCCGCCTCAGCCTCCCAAAATGCTGGGATTACAGGCATGAGCCACCGTCCCCAGCCTAATCACAGGAGTTTCTTATGTGCAAGGCATCCTGCAGGCTCTTCACTTGCAGCATGTTACTCAATCCTCCCAGCCCAGAATGGTGACCATGACAGAGACAGTGACTTGATAGTGACAGAGACAGTGACTTGACAGTGGCTCACAGTGAGTATCTCCCAGTGCTTCTCAACTCATCATGGTGATGACGACAAAGACAGTGGCAGTGACAGTGACTGTAGCTCACACTGACTGCCTACCAGGCCCGGCACGATTCTAAGTGCTTTATGCATTTTCCCTCTCTAAACAGTGGGAATGTTCAAATAGGTACATGATCACCATCCCCACGGTTCAGAGAGGTCAAATCTCTTACCCAAGGCAACACAGCAAGGAGGATTCCAGCCAGGTGCAGGGGCCTGACTCTAAGGGGGAGAGTGTGGCTAGCGGTTGCTGTGCCTTCCCCACCCCACCTGGAGCATCACCCCCACCCTGGCCGCTGAAGCTGCAAGTTTTTGAGCCTGAACTTGGAATCTACAGTGAATGATGGGCTGACGCAGCCATAGTGTTGCTATTTATAACAGACCCAGCCCCTCCTCTCCTGGCCAGGAGCACTCCTAATCGCCCCTAATCCTCCTGCCCACCTCCCTCGGGATAGGGGGCCTCAGGCAGAGGCATCCTGGGAGACCCTAACGAGAACCAGATGTGCTTTGGGGGAGGAGGGACCCTCCCGTGCCAGGGTCCGGGCGGACGGAGGACGGAGGAAGGAGGTGGGAGGAGGGAACTGATGGGGCAGCGTTGGGGGGAGGCCAGTGGGTGGGGAAGAAGTTTGAGGGTTGGGGGCTCGGAGGGCCTCCTGAGGAACGCTGACCCCCCACCTTCTCCTGGAAGCCCTGGAGACCACATCGTCTCTTCCCCACGCCGCTCGGCCCCCAGGCCGCCCATGAACCACACTGGAAATTTCTAACAGACATTCCAGGTGGACAAGACGAGGGTGGGGGCTTGCCAAAGCCCAGGGATTGCTGAGGCTGGGATACAGCCCCCAAGAACCCAGGACGGGGGCAGGGTCCCATGGGCACCCTCCTGGGAGCGCCTCTCCCCACTGCTCCCAAAAGAGCCCCAGAACATTACTGGAGCCCAACCAGGGGTACCTGCCAGGCAGAACGTGGAACATGGGCCACATGGCTCACTCTGATCCTCAAGACCTCTCTGAGAGAAGGGAAGCCGGGCCTGCCAGACGCCGCCCAGGGCCCAATAACCTGAAAACAGCACCATGAGCTCACAAACCAGCATCTCTGTCCTTCGCTTCTCAAACCCTTCAACAGCTTCCCACTGCTTGGGAGAAATCTGGAGCCCTCTGGCAGTCCAAGGCCTGACATGGTCCCCTGCCTGCCCCCGACCGCCTTTTCTCCTTCCCCAGGTCTCCTGTCTCCCCTCCTCTCCGTGGTCGGCCCCTGCCTCCTTTCCATCCTCCATCCCACATCAAGGCCTTCACACGTGCCGTTCCGTGCTGTTCCTATTCAGGCTTTAGGTTTTGTCTTAAATGTAAATTCCCCCAAGAGGCGATCTCTGACTCTCCCATTCTCTTTAGCAAGGGATGGGCAGGGGCATTGTAAGTCCTCATCAGCTCTTTACCCTCCCGCCTACACACACCCCGTTGGGCAGGATGGGTGTCTGTCCACCACCCACCCACCACCCACAGCTCACTCGCCCAGTGGCTGCTCTGTGCCCAGCCCTGTGCCATGCACTTTACATGGCTCATATTGAATTTTGATCCCAACCCTACAAGGTGGGTGATTTTCTTTTTCTTCATTTTACAGATGAGGAAACTGAGGCTCAGAAAGGATAAGCATGTGCCCATAGCTTACAGGGGGCAGGTGCTGGGCTATGAGCGCTGCTCTGTTCTGTCTCTCTGGGATATAGTATGCCAGCACACAACAGGCACCTAGGAAATGTTCACAGAGTGGATGAGCCAAGTGGCCAGTGAGGGACCTCGGCCAGGCCATGCTGTGGTCAGGGCTGGGGCTACCCGGGGCCCCTCCAGGTCCTGACCCTGCCCTGCTGAGCTATGCGCCTCAACTGCTCCTCATTAATTAGGCCCTTTATTACCTGCCTGGAACAGGAGCCAGACACTGCCCCTTCCCAGGCAGGCTGTGATCCAGACTATGGGAAGGCACCCCCTCCTCTCCCCTCTCTTCTTCTCTCCTCTTCTCCCTAAGGCCACCCAGCTGGCCAGGAAAGGAATGGAGGGCACCCAAGCCAGGCGCAGGATGAGAGCAGGCAGGGGCCCAGGTGGTCCCTCCACCCAGGACCCCTCCCTTCCGCCCCTCCTTGTGCTCATGTGCCCCCCCCCACCCCCCACCAGCTGTGGCCGCTGGCTGAGTCTCGGCCATTGTCCCAGGGAACGGGGGAGGGTGGGGACACGGCACAGTGGGAGGCTTGTGCCCTGCCCACCCCCTCCCCTGCCCCGTCAATGGGGCACTTGTCAATTCATGCCCCAAACATGGCGGAAATCCCGTCAGCCACGTGGCTGTGGGTAGGGTGGGCCGGGTCCCGAGGATACTGGCCAGGCCTGGTCGATCTGAACCTGGGGTGCAGGGGGCACCAGGGCCCAGGCGTATTCCCAAAGACCCCAGTTGCTCTGAGTGTCCACTCGGGGCATCTGAACCTGAGGGGTGCCCTAGCTTCAGGCAGCAGCTGAAGGCCAGGGTGGTAGCGGTCAGGGGACAGCCCATCTGGGCATAACTGCGATGCCCAGAGAGATCCCCAGAGTCAAAGAGGCCTGGTTTCGAATGTGGACTCCCCACTTCATGGCTGTGACCCTCAGCAAGTGACCTGAGACCTGGCTTCCTTCTCCATCAGATGGAGCACGAATCCCTGCCATGGAGTGAGCCTTAAACGAGGTGACCCCCAGGAGGCCATTCCGCAGTCAGGGTGAACCGCCCTCTTTCCATCTCTCTTGGGATTCCCAACTCCTTTCCTGCCCTCACGCCTCCACCCAGGCTGTCCCCTCTCTCCCACGCCCCTCCACCTTGCTGCACACCTGCTCTGCAGCCTCCGAGGGGCCTCCGTGCCTTCTCCTAAGTCCCTCTGAGGCATGGCCAGCACTCTGCTGCTATTCTTACGCACGCACAGCACAATCCAGCCTGTCGGCCTCGGCCCCAGTCATCCCTTCCAGTGGGTCAGCCTTCTGCGACTGCCTCCCTGCCTGCCCAGGCAGCCCCTCCCGTCCTCCCAATCACAGAAAGCCCCTAGTGTTGTGGCTCACCTCCCAACCAGTTTACATGGGGGCAAGGCACAGTAGGCCTCACCTCCTTTGGTTTGGACTTTCTCTTTTTATTAATATGATCTATAGCCAGGCACGGTGGCTCACACCTGTAATCCCAGCACTTGGGAGGCCAAGGTGGGCAGATCACGAGGTCAGGGGTTCGAGACCAGCTTGATCAACATGGTGAAACTCCGTCTCGGCCGGGCGCGGTGGCTCAAGCTTGTAATCCCAGCACTTTGGGAGGCCGAGGCGGGC
>NW_022310425.1:0-4460 GCF_002776525.5 Piliocolobus tephrosceles
TGTGAAAGTAGAAATCTTAGATGCATTCCCAGAACTGGTGTTAATCAGAAGTCAGCATGGTGGATGTGCGTCCGAGAGGAAGTTGCTTCAGCCTCCACAAAGGTGAAGTTCTTAGGGAGGCCAAAGTGAGTGGCCAAGATTAAAATAATAATAAAAAAGAAATCAGAAGAGTTTGAGGTTCTGGCAACTAAAGCTACATAAACTATTAAACATAGCCCAACTCCTAGCCAGATTAAAATAAATAATCATCCAAAATGTTTACTTACCTCAGTTCTTATTACCATGTACATTATGTTTGACTTGCAGCAACAAAAAATTACATAGCCTGTTAAACGATGGGGAAAAAAAAATTAAAAGCAAAACTAAATGATGGTATGAAGAGATAAATTCCTCACGAGAATTAAACTCACATACAAGTTTTCAAATTGTCAGGAAGGGAATTTAACTATAATCATTTAATTATCTACCTCACACTTTCTGGCTCTACTAGCTCAGTTTTAACTTTCCTGCGAAGTCTACGGTAGGTGATCACAGCAGAGGAGTGCGTTACAGCATTTGATCTCAATGATGGCTAAATGATCAATTAAGAATGCCTTCTATGAATAAGACAAGGCAAGACAAAGACTTACGGAATGTGACACTTTAATTTCTGTTCTAGATCCTTCGTTTTAAAACACCAAATGACTGGTTAATAAATGGCTTTCAACCTCAGTTTTATTTCTAAGCTTATGGATACCTTGATTTCTTTATCCATACACTCTGGGGATGTCTATACCACAGGCTCCTGAAGATTGCTCTAAGACCTCTGTCCTATGCTTAGCCTCTGTTCCAGAGAAAGAAAAATAAATACTTCCTGAAGCTGTGTTTTACTCTTAACACTTCTAACTTCCTCTTGTCCAGTATCTAGTCCTAGCCTTTCACCCAGGAGGATGCAAACCCCATGAGAAGCAAGTTAGATTTGAGTAATAGAGAAACCTTTATAGCAGTTTAGAGGAAGTGTACAATTTTTCCTACAGGCAACATAGAGTAAAAAAATGCTTCTGCCCAATGAGGTCCTATGTCTTTCTTGTATTTCTTAATGGAAAATATCATCCAACCTATATCAAATATAAAATATCTGACCATTGGAATAATAATATTTTTATTCTATTTTAGATTATTTGAATATAAGCAGGTCTCCTAGGTAACCCAATCCATTGCTGACGGAAGCTAAGCAGGAGTGATTTCGGCAGTGGCTATCTGAGACAAAAGTAATTATAGTAAATGCACTATGCAATACAAATGAGATAGAGCTATTGAAATTACTCCAAACATCTTTACAAAGAAAATACCTGAAGAGGTTTTTTTTTTTCTTTTCTTTTCTCTATTGCTTTGTGTTTTACCCTCTCAAAACTGCTTTTATAGTGACATTATTTTCTGGGCAGGAGAAGCAGTAGTGTATATATAGGAGGTAGCTTGTGCTAAAAATTGAAACTTCCAAATGATTTAAAAAAAAAAAAAGACCAACTGAAACTTCAAAAACAGAACTTTTAAAGCTGTATTTATTGCTTAAACCCCAAAGTGAGACGTTATTTTTTATTTTGAATTAACTTAAGGCCAATGAGATGGAATCCTTTAATTTCCCATTTCAGCATCAAATGTGACATTGTGCATACAATGTAGTCTAATTAAAAGCAGTTACATTTGTTTTACAGGAAAACTTTCCAGAGAATAATTTTATAGGTTATTGTGATTAGCATTTACTTCAAATGTAAAATTAAACTATATAGATTTTATTTTTCTATTGGAAGAAAAGATAACGGCATCAACTACTCAACTACTTTTATGCAGCTACTGTTAAATTTTCAATAAACACAATAGCAGAAAATGTGAAACTGTTCTACTTTAATATTTATTTTTCTAATTCTAGTACTTTTACGAATTAGTTTAAGGCATAGCACCCTGTTTCATGCAGTTATATACAATAGAAAGGAGAAGTGGAAAAGTCCATCCCATAGTACATCCTTTTTTAGGGCTCATCTTGTTTTTAGTTCTGTGAAATTGCAAAAGATACTTATTTTTTTTAAGTCTAAGTTTTATCTTATGTGAAATGGGTGGAAAGAACCTACCTCTAAATTTATTTCCAGAGCAAAATTCCCATCTTTATGTGATATGTTTCACACAGAACCCAGAATATAATAGGAATCAATATTTTTACTTTCGACATAGAATGAAGATCTCTCGGTTTAGTGTTTATCAATAGATTAGGACAAATTTTGGTGTTGCTAGGACATAAAAGCATTGTAGTAAAATCTGTGCCTTTATTAATGAAGATACTAAAGCATTCCACTGATTACTCCAGTTTCCTAATATTCAGAGACAGGTTTACTTTTTGTTACCCCAAAACCTCAACTCTCCTATCCCTGGGAATAAAGCAGTTAATTAATTCCACCTCCTTTCCAGGAAGATGTGTCAGGGCCAACTTACATCCACAGATGAATTTCAGGACTACTTTACATACCTTCAAACCCCAGTGCTTCAGCTTTGTATGACAATATTTGAAAAATATTCCCTACGTAAAAAAGCATCGAGGGTACCCCCTTGGGATAGAAAGCAATTTCTGTATCAGCCTGTGTTGGGACATAGAATAGGCAGCCAATAACTATTACTATGATTGAATCATTCTGACTTTAAACAGTAAGCATTTATCTTCACAGTAGGTGATTGCCACTGTGCTATGAGAGTGGAAAAGAACTATGAGATCAGCTGTGCCCACAGGGAGCTTATAGCCACATGAGAGAAGTGTTTCACAAATATGAAATAGTTAGAATAGATGCTACTTGACTCCACATACTTTTTACAAGTACTGTTGCTATTTGGAGAAAGGGTGCAATCTCTGCTGGCTGTGATACACAAAAAGCCTACCATTTTCCCATCTTTTTTTTTCAGCAGCTGTGTTTTCAACTAAGCCATAACATTTTGGCACATATTTCCCCACATCTTGACTTAGAGTTTCATGTCTTGACACGGTATGTCAGAAATCTCAGAATGGGGAAATAAAGTCTGCAATTTACAAGGGTCAACTGATTACCAATGTGTATAAATTCCCAAGTTCAATTTGAATTGTATCTCCTTGCAAAATGGAATGTCAAAGAATGCTAAAATATTAAGACATAATTCTGATTTGTTATGTGACTTAAAAAAATCTAGGCCAGTAATAAAATATATAAACAGAGAAGTATAACTCCAATTAAAATTAAAATGCACTCTGGTGGGGTGGCGCATTTTTAAGTTTGCTCTTTTGAAAGTGGAAGAACTGAATAAATTGGCAACTATTGAGCAATCTGTAGACAGGATTTCTGTATGAAAAGGTCCTGAGGCCAGGAGAACTCAGAGGACGTAACATTCATTTAACCTAACCTCTGGATTTAATAGATGAAGACTATTACAGAAAGTCTAACATATTTGCCATGTACAGAGAAGGTGGCTTAGGGTGGTTATAGTCCATTTATCTTACAATTTAACCACTTTTATGAGTCATTTAATTGTGAAAACATCAAAAGTAAAAGTAATTTACTTTGTTGCTATAACTTAGAACATTCAGAAATATGGCTATGTGGTATTTGAAATAGATGGAAATACAGTGATTTATATTAATAATAGCATTGATGTTAAATAATAAAATCTTTGAACATTAAGTAAACTAAAATAAATTGAAGGGCATATTTTATGTAAGAAATGTTTTTCATTTAGTAATGTGAGACTCAGATGACATTTCCAAAGTTTATCCGAAAAACATTTGCTGGAGTTCTAGATGGGTCAGGCATAGTCAGAATTCTTCACCGAAGTGTCAGGAGTGACTTGATTCAGAGCATGTATTAAAGTGTCACCTTCAAATGTAGACCAGTGAGAGACGTGCATTCATAATTTTCTTTCTGATAAATATTTCTTAAGCACTGTGTGCCAGATACTATTAAAAGTAGATGAAGTAGTCATAGTCTCCACCCTCATGGAGCGTATACCTTAGTGGGGGAAAGATAGATGTTAAATGGATAATTGGTAATGAGATGATGACGTAGGAGTCTTGGGAGAGCAAACGGAATGGATGTGAGTGCAGAAGGCACGACCTGAGGGTGACTTGTACAGGGTGAGGAGGGATCTATCTACAGGGATGAGATTCAAAGTGAAAGTTAGTGAAAGAATTATTCTGCCATGTGGGAGAATCCAGATGAATAATGTCCCAGGCAGAGAGAATGGCAAGCATAGAAGGCTCAAGGTAAGGAAGATGCAATGTGTTAGAGAAACTAAAAGGAGATTAAAAAGGGTCTGAGGTTAGTTAACCTGAGAAAAACGGCTCCAAATGAGAATGATGGATCAAAAGGAGTGAGATCATTCAAGATGACAAGTTTGGTATTTTGTAAAAGTAAATGAGAATTATATGAAGGGCTTTAAAGAAAATGCTTTATTGACACATAAATAAC
>NW_022310426.1:0-9330 GCF_002776525.5 Piliocolobus tephrosceles
ATAAAATAAAAATTTAAGAAGAACTTGCCTTTCTGGGGTCCTCTTAGTTCAGCCTGGTTTCCCTTAGAATCCTCTCTCAGGCCCAAGTCTTGGGAACAGAGGTGGGCATTTTCGGCTTTGTGATTTTAATATCCCATTCTGGTATTCAAAGTTGCCCTCAGGGTGTCACTGAAGGTATGGCCTCTAACAGGCAAGAAGGGGTAGAGCCCGAGGCTGGGGAAATCTGAACCACCCCTAAGAAGTCCTTTGAGGCTTTGGGCTAGATTTAAAATGCTTCCTGTTTACGAAAGAGGGACCCAGCGTGGGGGATGGATCCGTTGCAAGAATAGAGGTTGGGAGAGGGGAATTCTGAAATAATTTAGACGACCTAGGCCTGGTGTAGTGTCTCTTGCCTGTAATCCCAGCACTTTGGGAGGCCAAGGCGGGTGGATCACTTGAGGTCTGGAGCTCGAGACCAGCCATGGCTAACATGATGAAACTTCGTCTCTACTAAAATTACAAAAATTAGCCAGGCGCCTGTAATCTCAGCTACTTGGGAGGGTAAGGCAGGAGGATCGCTTGAACCCAGGAGGCGGAAGTTGCAGTGAGCTGAGATCGCGCCACTGCACTCCAGTCTGGATGACGGAGCAAGATTCTGTCTCAAAAAAAAAAGAAAGAAAAAAGAAAGAAAAAAACATAGAAAGCTTAAGTATAGTTTAACTCTAGAAGCTGGATTTAAATAGGACATATAACAGTTCACGACTGCAGAAAAACAGAGAGAATATGAATAGTTACAATCTATTGAGTGCTTATCAGGTGCCAGGCACTGTGCTAAACACTTCACATGCATTATCTCATGAAGTGGCAGAACAACCCTGTGAGGCTGGTGTTATTATCTCCAGTTAGGAGATAAGAAAACAGGAGGGTCAGAGAGGTGGAGCCACCTGCCCAAGGTCACACAGCTAACAAGCAACAGAGGCAGAATTTGAACCTACATGGAGTGACTCCAGAACCCGCAGCATTAACCTCAGCACCAGTGTCACCAGCTAGGCTAGGCATGATGGAAAAGTTAGTCTTGAGCTACAGTAGACAGAAGAATATCGGTGTAGATACTTTGCCTTTACCACAGAAGTTCTCAACCCTGACTGGACATTAGAATCAGCAGAGAAATAGGAAAAAAAAAAAAAAGCCAGACTGCCACTTAATTACAGGAATTGAGGCTGCAGTGACCTATGATTGTGCCATTGCACTCCAGCCTAGGTAACAAAGCAAGACCCTGTTTCTAAAAAAAAAGACTGGATACAGTGGCTCACACCTGTACTCCAGCACTTTGGGAGGCCAAGGCAAGAGGATTGCTTGAGTCCAGGAGTTTGAAACCAGACTGGGTAACATAGTGAGACCCTGTCTCTACAAAAAAACTAAAAGATTAGCCGGATGTGGTGACACATGCCTCTAGTCCCAGCTACTTAGGAGGCTGAGGTGGGAAGATTGCTTGAGCCTAGGAGGTCGAGGCTGCAGTGAGCCAAGACTGTGCCACTGTGTTCCAGCCTGGGCCACAGAGCAAGACTCTGTCCTCTGCCCCCCTCCAGAAAAAATGTTGGCCAGGCACAGTGGCTCATGCTTGTAATCCCAGCACTTTGGGAGGCTGAGGCAGGCAGATCACTTGAGGCCAAGAATTCGAGATCAACCTGGCCAACATTGTGAAACCCTGTCTCTACTAAAACTGCAAAAATTAGCTGGGCTTGGTGGTGTATGCCTGTAATCCCAGCTACTCAGGAGGCTGAGGCAGGAGAATTGCTTGATCCTGGGAGGCAGAGGTTGCAGGGAGCCAAGATTGCACCACTACACTCCAGCCTGGGCAAAAGAGCGAGGCTCTGCCGCAAAAAGAAAAAAAAAAAAAAGTAGATTCCCAGTCTCTACCACTAGAGCTACTGATTCGGTAGATGGGGCCTAGCATCTCTATTTTTCATAGTTTCTCAAATGACTCCGATGCTCTGGGTTGAAAGCTACTGCCCTAGCCTGAATAGGAGTTTTGAGGGCTCTTACCTCCTGCCAGCCCCAAATACTTTCCAGAGGGCTCTAGGCTGGAATCCAAATCACCTTGAGGTGTTTAGGAATCGTGGTGAAGTGGAACAAGCATAGGATTATGTGATCTGACTAGTTTTACATCTTAGCTCTTCCACAAACTAGCTGTGTGACCTTCAGCAAATGGTTTCCCTTGCAGTGCCTCTGTCTCCTCAGCTTCAAAATGGGGGATAGGCGGGGCACAGAGGCTCATGCCTGTAATCCCAGCACTTTGGGAGGCCAAGGCAGGCAGATCACCTGAGGTCAGGAGTTTGAGATTAGCCTGGGCAACATGGAGAAACCCCGTCTCTACTAAAGATACAAAATTAGCCGGGCATGGTGACACATGCCTGTAATCCCAGCTACTCGGGAGGCTGAGGCAGGTGAATCACTTGAACCTGGGAGAAGGAGGATGCGGTGAGCCGAGATTGCGCCATTGCACTCCAGCCTGGGCAACAAGAGTAAATCTCCGTCTCACCAAAAAAAAAAAAGGGTGGGGCTCATTATACTAATCTTTTTTTTTTTTTTTTTTTGAGGCGGAGTCTCGCTCTGTCGCCCGGACTGGAGTGCAGTGGCCGGATCTCAGCTCACTGCAAGCTCTGCCTCCCGGGTTTATGCCATTCTCCTGCCTCAGCCTCCGGAGTAGCTGGGACTACAGGCGCCCGCCACCTCGCCCGGCTAGTTTTTTGTATTTTTAGTAGAGACGGGGTTTCACCGTGTTAGCCAGGATGGTCTCGATCTCCTGACCTCGTGATCCGCCCGTCTCGGCCTCCCAAAGTGCTGGGATTACAGGCTTGAGCCACCGCGCCCGGCTCATTATACTAATCTTAAAGAGGTGCTCTGAGGAATAAAACAGTTAAAAAATATAAGGGGGTTGTAATAGCACAATAATTTGGTCAGAATAGTCAAGCCTCAGATAACAATTATAAAACCGAAACAAGGGCCAGGCGCGGTGGCTCACGCCTGTAATCCCAGCATTTAGGGAGGCTGAGGAAGATAGATCATTCGAGGTCAGGAGTTTGAGACCAGCCTGGCCAACATGAAGAAACACCATCTCTACTAAAAATACACAAAAAAATTAGCCAGGCTTGTGGTGCACACCTGTCATCCCAGCTGCTCAGGAGGCTGAGGCAGGAGAATCACTTGAACCCAGGAAGTGGCGGTTGCAGTGAGCTGAGATCGCGCCACTGCACTACTCCAGCCTGGGCAACAGAGCAAGAGTCTGTCTCAAAAAAAAAAAAAAAAAAAAAACCCAAAAAACTGAAACAAGGCCAGGTACAGTGGCTCATACCTGTAATCTTAGCACCTTTGGAGACTTAGGTGAGAGGATCACTTGAGGCCAGGAGTTCAAGACAAGCCTGGGCAACATAGCAAGACTCCATCTCTATCAAAATAGATTTTTAAAAAATTAGCTAGGCATGGTGATATGCACTGGTAGTCCCAGCTACTTGAGAGGCTGAGGCAGTAGGATTGCTTGAGCTCAGAAGTTCAAGGCTGCAGTTTGCTATGATCACATCACTGTGCTCCAGCCTGGGCAACAAAGCAAGATCCTGTCTCTTAAAAACAAAACAACAACAACAACAACAACAAAAACCTGACCGGGTTCAGTGGCTCACACCTGTAATCCCAGCACTTTAAGAGACCAAGGCAGGTGGATCACCTGAGTTCAGGAGTTCAAGACCAGCCTGGTCAACATGGTGAAACCCCTGTCTCTATTAAAAATACAGAAATTACCCAGGCGTGGTGGTGCACGCCTGTGTTCCCAGCTACTCAGGAGGCTGAGGCAGGAGGATCACTTGAACCTGGGAGGCAGAGGTTGCAGTGAGCTCAGATTGTGCCATTGCACTCTAGCCTGGGCGACAAGAGCAAAACTACATCTCAAAACAAAAACCAAACCAAACCAAAATGAAACAAAAAACCAAAAACCTGAATAAAATAAACAACAACCAAACCTAAATATTTGAAGGCACTGGAGAATGTCTAACAGCAATTAGAAATGTGAGGAAAACCAACTCTTGAAAGGTGGGAGCTGCCCTGTACTAGATTTATATTTTTGTGATCATTCGTGTGAGGGCACTCTGTAATTTGCGTGGGAGGTGGAAAGGAATAGAAACCTGCGGTCTTACTGGTTCGAGGTGCCAAGTGAACAGAGTTATAGGCAAGTAGTGTGGCTGGAAAATTAAGAGGCAACTCACAGAAAGAAATTCTACAGAGCAAACAAGTCCCAAAATCTGGACATAAACTCTGTCCAAATCCTTGGTTGTCCAACTGCACATATGCACAGGAGTCCCAGTAAAATCAGCAGTTGGGAGCAAGAACTGAGTAGAAATTCCAGCTATTGCCTTTCACAAGGGAAACAAAGATTGGAGATTCGGTCCAACCAAGTTAATTGCCTGTTAGAACAAAATTAACACTCTTGAGAGGAACATAACAAAATCCATAGTCTTGACAATGTCCAGCTACAATAAACAAATACTAGGCATATGAAGAAACAGAAAACTGAATCATACTCAAAACTCACTCTCGCCAGGTGTGGTGGCTCACACCTGTAATTCCAGCACTTTGGGAGGCTGAGACGGGCAGATCATGAGGTCAGGAGATTGAGACCATCTGGCTAACAAGGTGAAACCCCATCTCTACTAAAAATACAAAGAATTAGCGGGGTGAGGTGGTGGGCGCCTGTAGTCCCAGCTACTTGGGAGGCTGAGGCGGGAGAATGGCGTGAACCTGGGAGGCGGGGCTTGCAGCAAGCCAAGATCACACCGCTGCACTCCAGCCTGGGTGACAGAGCAAGACTACGTCTCAAAAAACAAAACAAAACGAAACAAAACAAAACAAAAAAACCTCACTCTCAGAGAGAAAAGGTTATGACCCAAATGTTGGAATTTCTAATCTTGAGAATTGGCAGCAAGGATTTTAAAGCAACTTTTATAATTATTTTCTCTTTTTGAGATGGAGTCTCCCTCTGTTGCCCAGGCTGGATTGCAGTGGTGTGATCTCAGCTCACTACAGCCTCTGCCTCCCAGGCTCAAGCAATTCTACCGCTTCAGTCTCCCAAGTAGCTTGGATTACAAGTGTGTGCCACCACACCCAGCTAATTTTTGTATTTTTAGTAGAGATGGGGTTTCACAATGTTGGCCAAGCTGGGCTTGAACTCCCGACCTCAGATGATCCGCCCTCCTTGGCCTCCCAAAGTCTGGGGATCACAGGCATAAGCCACCATGCCCAGTCTCATTTTCAAGGCCTTACAGGAAAATGTAGTCATAATGAAGGGACAGATATGGAACTTCAGAAGCAAAATTTTAATTATAAAAAAGAACCAAATGGAAATTCTAGAAGTGAAAAGTACAATAACTGAAATGAAAAATCAACTTGATATATTTAATAGCAGAATGAAGATGACAAAGGAAGGAGTTAGTGAGTATAAAGATAAAGCAATACAAATTATTTATTCTAAAGACCAGAGAGATAAAAAAAAAAAAAACTGAAAAAATTAAACGGAGTTTTATGGATTTGGGAGGCAACATTAAAAGTTCTATATACCCAGCCTGACCAACATGGTGAAACTCCATCTCTACTAACAAAAATTGCTGGGCACAGTGGCTCACTCCTGTAATCCCAGTACTTTGGAAGGACGAGGCAAGCAGATCACATGAGGTTGAGAGTTCGAGACCAGCCTGACCAACACAGAGAAACCCTGTCTCTACTAAAAATACAAAAATTAGCCTGGTGTGGTGGCACATGCCTGTAATCCCAGCTACTCAGGAGGCTAATGCAAAAGAATTGCTTGAACTCAGGAGGCGGAGGTTACAGTGAGCCAAGATCACACCATTGTACTCCAGATTAGTTGACAAGA
The DNA here is from genome assembly GCF_002776525.5 of Piliocolobus tephrosceles. Taxonomy (NCBI): domain Eukaryota; kingdom Metazoa; phylum Chordata; class Mammalia; order Primates; family Cercopithecidae; genus Piliocolobus; species Piliocolobus tephrosceles. The sequence goes on from NW_022310426.1 coordinate 5,900, forward strand.
GTGAAACTCCATCTTTTCTAAATTTTAAAAATAAAAATTAAAAAATTATGTATACCATATGTAATTTGAATTTTAGAAAAATAGAAGAGGTAGAAAGGGGCATTAAAATATTTGACAAAGTATGTGCTGATTTCTCAAATTTATTCAAAGACAAATTTATAGATTCAAAAATCTCAGTGAAGCCCAAGCAACCTGAATACAAAACAATCTGCCAAGGCATGGCATAGTCAACTTTCTAAAACCTAAAGATAAAGAGAAAAATATTGAAAACAGCCAGAGAAAAATGATACATTAAAAATAAGAACTATGATTCAAATGACAGCTGACTACTCATTGCCAACAGTGGATGTTTGAACCCAATGGATCAACATCCTTAAAGTACAGAGGAAGAGAAGAAAGAGAAAGAATGAAAACAGGCACTCAAATTAGATTTCTATATCCAGTAACATTATTCTTCAAAAATGAAGACAAAATAGACACATTATCAGATAAACAAAAACTGAGTTTGTCACCAGCAGACCTGTATTATAAGGAACATCAGCAGGGCATGGAGGCTCATGCCTGTTATCCCAATACTTTGAGAGGCTGAGAAGGGCAGATCATTTGAGGTCAGGAGTTTGAGACCAGCCTGGCAAACATGGTGAAACCCTATCTCTACCAAAAACACAAAAATTAGCCAGGCATGCTGGTAGGCACCTGTAATCCCAGCTACTCGGGGGGCTGAGCCAGGAGAATCCCTTGAACCCAGAAGGCGGAGGCTGCAGTGAGCCGAGATCATGCCACCACACTCCAGCCTGGGCAGCAGAGTGAGACTCCTTCTCAGGAAAAAAAAAAAAAAGAAACATCAAAGAAAGCTCATCTGGCTGAAGGAGATGATATTGGAGAAACATCAAAGAAAGCTCATCTGGCTGAAGGAGATGATATTGGATAAAAACTCAGAAATATAGAGAGGAATAAAAAATACTTGAGATGATAAACAGGTGAGTAAATGTTTTTAAATTGTATTTAAAATTTTTTCTTTATTTCTTAGGTGGCTGCTTATTTATTTTTTCATTTTTTTCTCTATTTTGTTACTGAAATATGTTGTCCTGCCCATGCCACCCCACAATAAAAATCGTACCCAGCTCCCCCATTTCTTTCCCTCATCCCCTCTTCCACCACACCATCCCAGAACAAGGGCTCCAGGATTTCCTGCCCACTGGCCATTTTGGAGTGTGTCCCTTGGGTAGCAATGTGGAAACCACCGGGGCCTTTGTGGAGAAAACGGAGGGCGTTGAGGAAGTTCCAGGAGGGGCTTATTTGAAGGCCTTGGCCCCTTGCTCGTAGGCGAGCTTGATCTCCTCACCACCTGGGCAGGTGGAGGCAGATTCTTCCCACGCGTAAGCATTGCTCAAGTGCCTATGCACTCCGGGGAAGGCCTCGGGGATGGTAAATCCCCAGTACTTCTTACACACGACCTGTACTATGTGTAGCTTTGACAACAGGTTGCAGTCAGCCAGGGTGAGTTCGTTGCCATTCAGAAACTTCCTCTGAGAGATGCCCTCATCTTCAGCACTAGTTTCATCCACTTCCTCTGGGAGTGGGGATGTTAAGTAATTGTCTAAAACCTGCAGGGCTTCCAGGAGTCCTTTCTCCAGATTATCATTGAGTGCTGAGTTTGAATTCTTGATGTAGACAGAAAATTTGGCAAATATGTCCAGCCCAGCCGTGTTGGACTCAGGGTTCAGAGCTGCCAGCTTGGGGTATCTGGGAGGGCACAGCACTGCCTCCGGAAATTCCTCCATCTCGTTGGTGTCTGTGTGCACTTCAGTGCCATACAGCAGGAATGGGAGCTGCTGGGCACAGCTTCTGCACTCTCTCGGTCCATCTCTTGGTGTCAATGGTGGTAACATTGAAGGTGACTCCCTTGACCCACAGCACCATGAACAGTCTCTGGGAGAAGGGGCAGCTCCCAATCTCGGCCCCATCACTGCCAGCCTTCACGAACAGTTCAACTGGCGGTTGTTCTTCAGCCATCTTTGCGTCCCTTTTTTTTTTTTTTTTTTTGAGACAGAGTGTCGCTCTGTAGCCCAGGCTAGACACAGGCTGGAGTGCAGTGGTGCGATCTTGGCTCACTGCTACCTCTGCCTCCCAGGTCCCAGTTCAAGCAATTCTCCTGCCTCAGCCTCATGAGTAGCTGGGATTACAGGCACGTGCCACCATGCCCAGCTAATTTTTCTATTTTTAGTAGAGACAGGGTTTCACCATGTTAGCCAGGCTGGTCTTGAACTCCTGACCTCGTGATCCACCCGCCTCGGCCTCCCAAAGTTCTGGGATTACAGGCGTGAGCCACCGTGCCTGGCACCCCCCCCTTTTTATTTTAACCAAATAGGCACACTGACAGACGTGGCTATTTAAAAGCTAAAATTATGACGTTGTATTGTGGGGCTTATAACAGATGACATTTATATAATAAGAATAACAAGGGTGGACATGGAAATCAATGGAACTATATTGTGCAAAGTTCCTACATTTTATAGGAAATAGTACAATATTAATTTTAAGTAGATTGTGGGCCAGGCGCAGTGGCTCACTTCCATAATCCCAACACTTTGGGAAGCCGATGTGGGCAGATCACTTGAGGTCAGGAGTTCAAGACCAGCCTGGCTCACATGGTGAAACCCCATCTCTACTAAAAATACAAAAATTACCTGGGTGTGGTGGTACACGCCTATAATCCCAGCTACTCGGGAGCCTGAGGCATGAGAATCACTTGAACCCGGGAGGCAGAGGTTGCAGTGAGCCAAGATGGAACCACTGCCCTCCAGCCTGGGTGACAGGGTGAGACTCCTTCTCAAAAATAATAATAATAATAATCATAATTTTAAGTAGATTGTGATAAGTTAAAGTGCATGAGATTCATACCACTATAGCAGCCATTACGACTATAATTTAAAGAGGGTACAGCTTTAAAAAAGCCAGTAAAGCCGGGCGCAGTGGCTCACACCTGTAATCCCAGCACTTTGGGAGGCCAAGGAGGGCAGATTGCCTGAACTCAGGAGTCAAAAAAAAAAAAAAAAAAAGAAAGAAAGAAAGAAAAAGAAATGGTCAGGCAGAGCAAAGAAGAAGATGTAAGTATATGCTATCTACGAGGCACATACTTTTTAAAAAATTTTTGCTGGGCGCGGTGGCTCAAGCCTGTAATCTCAGCACTTTGGGAGGCCGAGACGGGCGGATCACGAGGTCAGGAGATCGAGACCATCCTGGCTAACACGGTGAAAACCCGTCTCTACTAAAAATACAAAAAACTAGCCGGGCGAGGTGGCGGGCACCTGTAGTCCCAGCTACTCCGGAGGCTGAGGCAGGAGAATGGTGTGAACCCAGGAGGCGGAGCTTGCAGTGAGCTGAGATCCGGCCACTGCACTCCAGCCCGGGCAACAGAGCAAGACTCC
>NW_022310427.1:0-10176 GCF_002776525.5 Piliocolobus tephrosceles
GACCTGCAGGTGGAGAATGGTACTCTAGGAGGATCTCTGGGAGCAGTTGGGTGACACCTGTTGCTTTGGAACCTAGGAACAGGGTGAGGAAGTCAGAACCAAAGGAAATATGTGTAGAAGTCTGACTTATGCCTTTTGTATTTTAGTAAGATAGAGGTGAGACAATTTGTGTCCACGGGCTTTGTGTGCTGTGTTTGTAACCATTTTTTTTTTTCTTGCTCTGGTGTTTAATGGTTACTTTCCAGAAGACCAGTTTGTCTTGTCTATGTCACAGCAAACATCGAAGCCTTGAGTTTTGATTGGTTAATATCTTCTGGGACTTGGGAATGCAAGTCTTATTAGGTCCAGGCACTGACTAAGATGCGAGGTATCTGGTGAGACTCCCTCATGCCCACTACTTGAACATAGTTGTTTCTCTGAGGTGGTCGCAGAATCTTCAGTCCCACGCTCCATATGCCGCATCTAGCAAATCTCCCTGAGGGACTCACAGTCTCCAACCCCCAGGGCACTAACATTAACTCTGTGTCCTTTTAGGCTCCCCTGAGGATAGCCTGAGTGTAAAATCTCTACCACCAAGAGAGGAAGACAATGATGATGCCCAGGTAAGACCCCCTTTCCTTGTCTTCTAAGGAAATGTTGCTTTCCTCATGTGAGAAACAAACTCACCCATCCACACCCGAAGAATGGATGCAGAGGCCTGCAGAACAGAGAAAGCGAGACTTTTAATGATGGTCTTGCAAGATCAGGTGTCTGATGGGCAGACACACCCAGAACAGTTTCAACAACCAATTTATCCCCTAGTGTTCAGGTCCCTCCCCTTGTTCCTCATAGACTGAGTACTATGAGGCCATAATCTTCCCAGATGTTGCATATTGATTATTGGTTAGGAGCTTTAGGTATTTTTTATTTAGGGTTGTCTTACTGCATTTTGTTGCAGCCCACAATGCATTGCAATCCTAGTCAGCTCAGGGGCTCTTCAAGTGTTTGACTTATGACCCAAGTAGCTGGGCAGGCTGATAAGAACAGACAAAGTGAGGTATTTTGCAGGCTAGTAAAATTTCTTTATTTTTTTATTTTTATTTTTTATTTTTGAGACGGAGTCTGGATCTGTCGCCCAGGCTGGAGTGCAGTGACCGGATCTTTTTGTTTGCTATAAGTATAATGCTGGCATCTATTTCTGGTTGAGGGCCTCAGTAAGCTTACTATCAGGGTAGAAGATGGAAAGAAAAAAAAAGAGAACCAGTGTGTAACATGGCAAGAGCAGGAGCAAAAGGGGGCAAGTCTTAGACTCTTTTAAACAAACACCAGATCTCCTGTAAACTCAGAGTGAGAACTCTGTCATTACCATGAGGATGCCACCAAGCCATTTGTAAGGGATCCACACCCATAATCCTGAAGTTCCCACCAGGCCCCAACTCCAACACTGGTGATTACATTTTAACAAGAGATTTCGAGGAAATTAACATAAAATCCATATCATTCTATCCCTGGCTCCTCAAACGTCATGTTCTTTTCACATTGCAAAATAAAATTATCCTTTTCCAATAGTCACAAAATGTCTAGCCTCATTCTAGCATCAACTCAAAAAGTCCAATCTCATTTGAGACTCAAGGCAAGTTCCATCCACTTGTGAGCATATAAGATCAAAAATAAGTTATTCATTTCTAAGATACAACAGTAGCATAGTCATTGGGTAATGACTTGTGGGTTTACTTCAGGTTCTCTGTTCTCTTCCACTCATCCACGTGGAAGCAGGTCCCTAGAGTTTGAGTGAAATTTCAAATCAGAGAGCGTGATGCATCCAGTGTAGTTTGGATTTCTCAAAATATCTTTGGAAATGCAGGGCATTTCCTGGTCTCACATGAACTTCAGCATTGTTTATTTCTATGTCCTTAAAACCAATTTGCTCTCTAGTAAAGATATACAATTAAAGAGTAGAGTGGGACATTTTAATCCATGCATATGTACCTTGTGTAATGGTGAAAGCAAGACATTGACTCTCTCTGTTACCTTGTGTAGTTATTATTTATTAGTTCTCTGTGGTTGCAATATTTAGAATCCTTCTTTTTAGCCTTTTTTGGAAAATATGGTAGGATACGGTTAACTCTAGACATCCTGCTGTGGAGTAGAACAGCTGAATTTATTCCTGTCATCTGAGCTAACGTTGTATCCATTTCCCAGTTCCTGAACAGCCTCCCCAACCCCCAGGCTCTCTTCACAACTGTGGAACGTTCTACTTCTAGGAGATAAAGTCGTTTAGAGAGAAAGTTGATCTCATTCTCACTGGCATGGAATCATGCCGTGTTTGTCTCTCTCTTCCTGGCTCATTTCACGGAAGGTCATGCCCTCCAGGTTTCTGTACGTTGCTGCAGATAACATAGTTTCATGAATTTCTATGGCCGAGGAGGATTCCATTGTGTACTGTAGTTTCTTTATCCCTTTATCTGTGCATGAACAGGTAGGTTGATTGGATACCTTTGCTATTGTCAATATTGCTTCAATCACCATAAGAAGGCCGATATCTCTTCAACATAACAGATTTCATGTGCTTTCTGTGTATAACCAGTGGTGGTATTCCTAGGTGAATGGGTAGCTGTAAAATGTTTAAGGCACCTTCAACTGTTTCGCTTCGTGTGTATATTAATGTACATTCCCACCAATAGTGTATAAAATCTTTTTCTGCATTTCTACACTGGCCACTGCGTGTGAATATATGGATTTTTTGTTGTTTTTGGTAAGTTTCATCCTAATTAGAGTGAGAGGTATGTGAGTGTGGTTTGCACTTAGACATTTATGTGAGGATTAGTGAAGTTGAGCAGCTTCTCTTTGACCTGTCAGTCAATTTTGTGGTTACTTTTCAGATGTGCCTGTTCAGGTTCTTTGCCCAGTTTTAGCTTAGGTATTAGGTTTTGTTCATTTTCCCAGTTAGAGTAGTGTTAGTTTCTCATACATGTTAGATTGCAACCCCTTTCACAGATATGATTCTGCTGAACTTTCTTTCAATGTGTAGAATGCCTTCTTTTTATTATTATTATTATACTTTATGTTCTAGGGTACATGTGCACAACGTGCAGGTTTGTTACATATGTATACATGTGCCATGTTGATGTACTGCACCCATTAACTCGTCATTTACATTAGATATATCTCCTATTCTATCCCTCCCCCAACCCCCGAACCCACCACAGGCCCCAGTGTGCAATGTTCCCCTTCCTGTGTCCAAGTGTTCTCACTGTTCAATTCCCACCTGTGAGTAAGAACATGCGGTGTTTGCTTTTCTGTTCTTGAGATAGTTTGCTGAGAATGATGGTTTCCAGCTTCATCCATGTCCCTACAAAGGACATGAACTCATCAGGATGCCTTCTTTCATGGTTCATTGTTTCTCTTTCCCATGAGGAAGCTCTAAAATGATGTATAGTCCCATGTGTTTGTGTTCACATTTGTTAGCAGTGATTTTTGTGTCCCATCCAAAAAGAACAAAAAATAAGAAAGAAAAAGTATTGTCAAATCAATTGCATGGTCTAAGTGTTACTTGCCATAGAAAAGTTTTGCTTTTGTTTTCTTTCTTTTTTGCAAACTGCGTGCATAGACACAAGTTTTGCTGAAATACAAACTCCCACTTTTCTTATAGGAGCTTTGTGGCTCCAGGACTGGATTTAAGCATTTATTTTGTGCTGATTTGGGGGTATTATATTTCAGACCCTGAAATGTTGATTTCTCTGACTTGTTTTTGATATACCACAATGGGGCTTGTGTTCAAATTAAGCTGTGGGACATCCTTTAGATACTGCGTTCAAACAATTCTGTCCTTCCTTGATGTTGCCTTAGGGGAGAGGTGTCAGAAAGTCTGGGAAGATCCATAGCAGGAAAACTTGATCTGTATTTTCTGGAGACTCATGGCCAGCTCCCTTCTGTACAGGACTTCTGCAGAAGGCCAGCCCTACCACTTGCACTAATACCTCCCATCTCCAGCCCTTCAGTAAATATTTAAGTGATTCATTAAATATTTACAACTTAAAAAAGTAGAGTAACCCAGTGGAACTTGAATTTAACTAGAATTTAAGTTTGAGAGTAGGTGGTCAGCAGAACAAGTGTGGTAGATTGAGTGACATATTATGGTTTTTAAGGGTTTTTTTGTTTGTTTTATTTTTTGTTTTCCTTAAACAGAGTTAACAATAATTAATTTGAATAAAGCAGGAAAACATTAAATGGTTGGCAGGTGTAACATGAACGCTATTCCACGACTTGTTCAGCCATAGCCTCCATTTGACATGCTAGACTATGAATCCTAAAGACTGGTATACGGTTACTGCACTGGAGTTACTGTTCTCATTCCAACAACTATAGAACATTCTGAATAGTGTTTTAAAATTTTATTTTAATGAAAGTTAAGAAAGAATACTGTTACTTATACACTAAAGAAAATAAACATAAAATGGTCTCCCGCCTGACATGAAAAGTCCCATGGCCTGATCCTGGCCAGCAGGAGGAGCTGGTGTTGAGGGGCAGGGTCAAGATGCAGCTGAGCTGCCAGCCACCTAGATGTGGTTCCCTGGTGTCACGGTCTCGGTGAAGGATGATGCAGAGCTGGTGTTCTGACCAGCATCCTGGTGGGGTCCCAGGCACTGCAGGATGTTTCCGGCCTACCTGGATTCGGGTTCCAGCTGGCAGGACAGCTTGTAGCTGTAGGACAGAGAGGCAGCTGTGAGGCCACCATGAGCCACACATCAGGTCCCCTCTCAGTGCCTGCCCAGCTGGAATCCTGGGTCCCCAGTGGTCCCCAGGCAACAGGGCTTGATGCTGGCAGTGGAGTCATGGCCATAGGCTCTCTGCAGCTCACCACAGGAGAGCCTCCTCCAAGCCAGGTTAGGTGGCTCACACCTGTACTGTCAGTACTTTGGGAGGCTGAGGTGGGTGGATTGCTTGAGGCCAGGAGGTTGAGACCAGCCTGGACATCATCGTGAAACCCCACATGTACCAGAACAACAACAGGAGAACAACCGGACATGGTGGTGGACAGTAGTAGTTCCAGCTAATTGGGAAGCTGAGGAAGGGCTTGAGCCCAGGAGGCAGATGTTGCAGTGAGCAGAGATGGTGACACTGCAGTGCAGCCTGGGCGACAGAGCCAGACCACATTAAAAAAAAATGGAGAGCCTTCTCCCACCCTCTGCCCATGTGCCAGGCCCTCACCTCTCCTTGTCACTGAGCTGCTCCATTCTTGAAAAACAGGTGACAAATTTCTCAAGAGGCCGAAGCCTGTAATTCATGGCAGCCACTTGGAGCAGCTGCATTTCCTGCAGAACACGGACCTCCTAGAGACAGAAGGCAGGATGCTGACAGGGCCTGGGTGGAAGATGCTGAGGGGGCCTTTGGTAGGCAGGGAGAAGGGGCTGGTCCCTGGGGCCGTTCTCTGAAGGGGCGCCATGAAGCCCCCAGCCTGTTCCCAGAGTTGGATGTGAACAGCCCCTCCTGCAGGAATTGGTCTTTGATTCTAGTGCCTTTCCCACTTTTTCTACTGGGATAGGTCTCCTCCTCCTGTATGTGTCAAACCCTCCCAGTAAACCTAAGATGTAGAGGATGGAGCCAGGGAGTGTTCTGCCCAGGGTGGACTGTGACGTCCACGTCCCCACCCTCATCCAGCATGAGTGCCCCAGCTGCTCACCTTCTTCCTCTTGTTGGTGTTGCCCTGGAAGGCAGACAGAGTCCATCAGAAAGGTCCCTGGCCCACAACCAGCCCCACCCCACCCCTTTCCATGCTGCACTACTGCCAGGGCCACCAGGGTCAGGGCATGTGCACATGACAGGACTTGGACCTGCCTCAGGCTCTGGGCTCTAGAGCAGGGGACAAGGGAGCTGAGGCTCGGGACCTTCTGCCCCAACCCTCTCTGATGACAGACAGAGAAACAGGTCTCTCACAGAAAGAAAACACTCAGTGACCCTGGAATTGCCTGCCCTTGGAAAGGCTCAATTTCACCCCCCAATTATGGGACTACCCCACAGAGAGTCTGCGTCCAGCTCAGCCCACACCTCAGCAGCATTGCAGTCAGGCAGCTCTGCAGCTTCACCACTCAGGGATAGGGACTGGTGGCTGCCATGGAGCCTCCTTCACTCAGCCGCATGAGATGACCCTGACACGCCCACCCACAGGAGCAGCTGTGAGGCTCTCAGGAGAGGAGGTTTTCCAAGGGCTGAGATCTAAGGGCTCCGTCCAGGCCCCTCTCCTCCCAAGTCTCAGGATCCTGGTTCCCAACCAGCCTGCCCCGGGCTCACTCACATCCAGATCGTCCGGGATGGCCGAATGCAACCTTTGTAACTCAGTCAGAAAATCCCCCAGGAAGGGGACCACGCCCTGTGCCATGGAGGGGTGGGGAGGTGGGAGGGGTAGTGGTGATGAGTATTGACCCTCAGGTGAATGCCCAAGGCCCTGTCCCATGAAATCCCATCAGCCCCTGGGTCCCAGAACCCCCGTTCCCAGGTCTCCCAGTTGTAGCAGCCAAAGACCCTCAGCTGCCTTTCCCAATTCTCTGCCTCCTCTATTCCAGCTGACCTCCCAGTCTAGCAATCACTCCTAGTTACCTCTATGGTGGGATTTTTACAAGTCACAAGTTCCTGTGGTCCCAGCCTTACCCTGCCCCACATCCAATCTGAGTCCTGCTTTCTCAGACCCTTGCTCTGGTCTCTCCAATGGAGGTTTTCCAGGCCTAGTGGCCATAGGAGGACAGGGCTGGGGAGGAAGCCCCTGCTGTCTTGATATGGAGGTCTCCAGCTGGTGGGGAAAAGAGTCCTGTCCTCTGATCCCCTGCGGTCCCTCCATGCCACAGTCTCACTCACCTTCTTCTGCCTCCGCAGCCTCATCTGGGCTCTCTGGGGGTTCCTCTCCTGGGTGGCCACCTTAAAGCTCCCCGCCTGCCAGGTATCAGGGACAGGAACAGTGAGGCTCTCCTCCCTTCCCCCAGTTACACCCCAGCCACCCCACACTTGGATCTCCAGGGACTGGCGTGAGTCACCTAGCACTGTGCTCATACCACCGCCCAGCTCCACACTCCCTGTGTGTGTCACCCGATCATGCAGCCGGGCCTCCCTGAGACTGTCTCGTCTTCTGTAAAGAGCCATGAAAACCACAGCTACCTCACAGGGCCTCTTGAGTGCTCAGTTCCCTGCAGCTGTTGTCATTATTCTCCCCCTCATCCCTCTGAGGAAGAACTATTCAGGAGCACCCTCCAATTGCTTTCTTTTCTTGAACCTCATTTCCACCCTGTGAGGCCTGCACTACAGGCTCAGCACCCCTTCATTTTCCAGATGAGGAAACAGAGACCCAGAGTGTGCAGTGACTCCCCAGGGCCCCAAAAGAGAGGGCACCTCCTCCCCCTCCTGGAGGTTCTGTCTCGGCTGCCTTCACCCCACATCCCAGCAGCACCACCCATCAGGGTCTTGTTCTCTGGAGTCTCTGAGTGTCTAGGTCTCCAGCCTTGCAGAGTTGTGATGGGAAAGGGGCAGGGCATTTTAGGAGACCTGGTTAAGTGGCACCTGCGTATCTGAGTCCCACTGGAGTCTCTGCCACACAAACTGGGTTTGTGCCATGCCAAATCCATGGTTTGGCCTCGCCAATGATCCCCCAGGGGAGTTCCGTGCACAGAACTGTCTCTTCCTCCACTCAGGATGTGGCCCCCTGAGGCGACATCTCTGACGGACATGGCAGGTTTTCCAGAATCCTGGGTGGGGTGACATGTTGCCTTCTCATTTGCATGGAGGTTTTTGAGATCTGGTCAGGGAGGATCCCCTAGGAATGCATGGATCCCCCAGATACTTGTCATGAGCATGTGTCACTGCTACTTGGTGAGCATCCTGTGACATGACCGTTTTCAGATGTCTGCAAAGGGCAGAGCGGGGAGTCCCAGCAAGCACATACATCTGTCCTGAGGTTGCCCATTGGTACCCATAGCTGGGCAGTCTACTGGACTCCCTGGCACATGAGCTTCCTCTGTTGTTATTCCCTCTTTCCCCCAGTGTGGACTGCAGTCGCTGCCCATGGAGGTGCACTGCAGACAGAAGCAGCAGCAGAGGCCTGGCTTCCTGAGGAATTGCTGGCCAGTTTGAGGAAGGAAGAAAGTTCTACCTACAATGACCACCCCCAGCCTGGAGGAAGCTCCATGCCAGTAGCATGGACCAGCATGGGAGCCAGAGCCCTGCTAATGCTGCAGCTCATCACTCCCGCTCAGCAGCCCAGCAGCCATTGCCACATCCCATTTCCAGGGCCTCCTGCCCCCATGCCCCCACGTGCCCATCGACCCACGTACCTCTCCTCCTGGTTGCCCAAAGTAGGCATGGAGGGAATTTTTCAGGTCCACTTTTTGTAGGTAAGTCAAAACATTACAAAATAACCACTGCACACCGGGTCCAATGCCCTTCCAAACTCGCTCTTTTCTCTGACCCTTAAACACTTGTCCCAGATTTCCCAGACTCCACTGTACCTTGATCAGCAGGTCCCTCTTCACTGCAGTGTCTTTTTTGCAGAGTTCTTTTAGATATTTTGTGCTTTTGCTATTGACAGAGGAAAGAAAAAAGGGTAAATTTGGGAGTCACCGGGGAGATTTGTGAGTTCCAATCCCTTTTGTTTGAAAACCCAGTGAATCTCAGCTTCCTGCGTGAGAGTTTCCAGTGGGATCATCTGATGACAAGGGCTCCAGAGGACCAGGGTGGGACTGTCACGCTCCTCCCCTGGTCCATCTCCACTTCACATGAGCCCCTGCGTGTTCACAGTTAGCTTCCAGCTGGACACAGTTCCACTGCTGGGTGCAAACACCTGCCACCCTCCAGTTGGCTCCAGTCTGTTCGTGATGGTTAAAAAACCTTACTCCTGAGTTTGAAATCCTTGCCTAGGAGTCCCGGGCAGCTTAGTGACCACACCCACCAGCCCATCCCTGCCTCCAGCATCCCTGTTCTCCAAGAACCTTTCAGAGTCGTTGAGGGCACATGGGGAGACCTATGGGTCCCTAAGTCAACACTGGTGCTCCCGTGGAGGGAGCTCCTCACCTGGACACTCCTGCCCACGTCTTGTGTAGTCGATGTATTGGGTTGCTGAGCAGAGCAGAGACGATGGCGTGCACCGAGGAGAAGTTGTTAAGGCTTAGGCACTCCTGGAGAGGGAAGAGTGAGCTGTGAGGTCCAGAGTTGGAGTCCAACCCACTTCAGCCTCAGGCCCCTCTGCTGAGATCTCCCTTCCTGAATGAGGCAGAGGCCCAGGGAGCCTCAGGAGGGCACACCTGGGGCTGAGTGAATGTCACTCATCTAGAAAGATTTCAGTTCAACCCAAGGAAGATCCCAGGTCAGAAGTGAGCAGCCACCACTGGCCCATGGGGGTCAAGGTCAGGGAAGCTCTGGGAAGAAGGGCTTAGGGGATGTGCAGGGCTCAGGCTAGAGATACAGATGCCAATCCTGAAAGCCAATGAAGAAGAGGCAGTTCCCCACTTTTAGAGAGGGAATCCCAAGGCCCAACCATGGCTTACCCTGGCCACCTTGATCCAGTGCTCCACCACCCTGGCCCTGTCCTGGGCCCTCATGCTGTCATCCCCGAGGCAGGAGGTGGTGACACAGTTGGTGAGCCTGTTGAAGTGTGCAATGGTGGCACAAACTGTGGGTGCCACGTGCTCACTCCCCTTCCGGTGTCGTTGGCCCCAGATGGAGCCCAAGCATTCGTAGAGCTCCACCTTCTTGAACAGCTCCTTTGGGGGAGGAGGAGAGTGTCACGGACACGGCACACCCCAGCTCAGAGTCATCCACAGTCCCAGGCAGGAAGTGAGCCCAGAGTCATCCACAGTCTCTGGCAGGAACTGAGCTGGAGCTCAGAAAGCTTTAAAATATGCTCCAGACTTGCAGGAGTCCCTGGGTTTGGTTTTCTGCCCACCGAGGGCCCTGAATGCATCATGGCCCAGAACCCAACAAGGGTGGGAAGAGAGAGTGACATTTTCTCCCAGGCCATCCGCACTCCCAAGAACTAGAAGGTGGCTCAGGCCTCCCCATCCTGAGGCCTCTACTTCCTCCCATCCCAATCAGCCCTCTACTCCTTCTCTCCCTACTGGTGCAGTTTCCTTGCAGCAGCTACAACCTTGGGCTCTGTTTGGGTGTCTGCCATAGAATCTAGTATACATCAGGCAACTAACAAGTGCTGAGGGTGGT
>NW_022310427.1:10276-11626 GCF_002776525.5 Piliocolobus tephrosceles
GGTGGGAAGAGAGAGTGACGTTTTCTCCCAGGCCATCCGCACTCCAAGAACTAGAAGGTGGCTCAGGCCTCCCCATCCTGAGGCCTCTACTTCCTCCCATCCCAATCAGCCCTCTACTCCTTCTCTCCCTACTGGTGCAGTTTCCTTGCAGCAGCTACAACCTTGGGCTCTGTTTGGGTGTCTGCCATAGAATCTAGTATACATCAGGCAACTAACAAGTGCTGAGGGTGGTGAGGCTCCTGAGCAGCTGGGTGAGTGACCCATGGCCCTGCCTGCCCCTCAGTGATCACCTGCCCTGTCCTGCTTTCTGTCCATCCCCTGTCATTCAGTCTGCACAGTCACTCTGTGCAGCTGGCATGGGTGATGTCCCATCTCTGCTGTCTACATGCAGACAGGGAAGGCTTGTGGGTGAGGAAACTCATCCAGATCCCATGGTTGGTAAGAAGTGGGCTGAAATTGGACCCAGGGCATTGGCCGCTCCTCAGGGAGAGGCTGGTCTGAGACAGCTGGTGCCAGAGGCACAGCCTGCTAAGCCCAGCTGCTCACCGCATCCATCAGGGTCAGCTGCTCTGCCAGCAGCCTGGGAGGGAAGGTCGTGATGTCAGGCAGCTCTTCAGTGTGTTGGTTCTTGACAGTCCCAGGACAGGGACAGGGTGACTCTGGGGCTGACTGTGGCTCCAGCACGGTTCCTGGAGGGGGCCCTTCCCCTGGTGCTGGTGCTGGTGCTGAATGTAGATATCCTTGTGCATCCATGGCTACAGGTGACTCTGGCTCCAGAGCAGGCCCCAGGTCCACCAGCAGTGGTGGTGCTGGCTCCAGGGCCAGCGTTGTTAATGGGTGTTGCCCAGGAGGTGGAGGAGGATCTGGAAGAGGAGAAAAAGTCACCACACCAGTCACTTTTCACTGCGATTTCCAAGTATAGAAATGACTGGATGGAATTTAAGGGAATTGTAGCCCCAAAACACCACCCCCGGAAAGTCTTCCAGACTGCAAGCCTCCTCACCTTCTGGCTTGGCCTCCTTGGGCTCCGGAAGCACCAACTGGCCTAGGACAATTTCCTGATGGTCCTTCAAGCCCAGTCCAGGCCAGGCAAAGGTATGGCTGGCCAGCTTTATCCAGAAAGTTGACCGTTGCAGGGCCTGGCAGCAAACTGAATTGTTTTCAGGAGGCCAGGTGAACAAATTGGAGGTGGTGGTGCTGGTGATGGAGTGAACAGCTGAGTCAGAGGCCTGGCCTTCTCCCACACAACCCTCCAGGGCACCCTTGTGTGGCTCTGGGTCCCTGGCCTCCTGCTGCCTGTGTAGAGGACAGCCCCACCCTACCCCAAGCCATCAGTGCTGTCCTGGAAGG